>NW_026042310.1:2556805-2856805 GCF_023856365.1 Brienomyrus brachyistius
CTCTATTTTCCCTTTAGATGGAGGACATCAGAAGGCAGTGAATCGGCGCGGGGGCACCAGGCCCGGCGCAGGTGGCAGTGTCCCACTTGACACTTCCCCTGTAATAAAAGTTCTGCGTTTCACTTGGTCTTAATACGGATAATAACAGTGGCTCGGACCTCCTGCCGGAACCGGCGATTGTGTCGTTTCGGATCCCCTGACGAGGGTCTGCGTGCAGGCAGGGAGGGGACATCATCTGTGTCTCCGAGAGGAAATTCGTTAAAGTACTTTATTAGTGGGAGATGAGGAGCTACATTGGGTTTTGTGGAGCGGGGGGGAGGGGCGGGGGTAGGCATCAGAACATGTGTGTGGGGGCGGGAGTGGGTCGGGGGGGGGGGGGGGGGTGTTCTGCTGGGGTTATTGATAGCCCAGTAAGTCACACTGCCTGTCATTGCCACTATTGATTAGGGGATGTTCCGGGATGGGGTCATGGTGACCCCAGGATGCTGTCCCAGCGGCCGGGGGAGCTGGGGACACAGTCACTTACGCGGTATCGGGAGGACGCATAAAGAGGCGCACACACTCATACACATATGTGCGCACAAACAGACACGCGCGCACACACACCCCCCACACACACACAGATACGCACAGACACACTCGTTCCAGGCTCTCCTTGACAGCAGAGCAAACCAGCCAACAGAAGCACGTCATTCCAAATCAAGGCTTTTCCTGCAGCTAGCAGAAAACGCAGGGGAAGACAGATATCAACAGAAAACGGTTCATTTGTAAAAAAAAAAAAAAAAAAAGGAAAAAAACAATAAAAAAAAAATAGACAAACAGACCTGCTGTACGGTGACAGTTATCTAGTCACTGTGAACCATGTGCATTTATGGGCTGATATTCAGTGGGGACACCATGTAAACCAGTGAATCCGGAACTGCCTATAATTACCTCCCATCTGTCTAACCCCGTGACAACAATATGACATTGATTACGAAATCGCACTTGCGCAAAGGCGAGATTCGTAGCTTATCAAAGGTGTTTGGCCATTTGCCTCAGCGGCAGCCATTTCTAATGGGTTAAATGACAGAAAACAACAGATAAAATACGTAAATTCTAAAAAATGTAGGATTGATAGAAGATATAATGTGTATGATGTAGATCAGATGTTTTTGCTGTACAGTGCCGGCCAAAAGTTTGGACGCACCTACCCATAGAACGGTCTATTTGTACTATTCTCTACATTTTAGAATAATTATAGACATAAAAACTATAAAATAATTTATATGGAATTATGTGCTGACCCAAAAAATGTATTACACAAAAATACAAGTTGTTTTTGGGAGGGGGGCACCTTTGTGGGCTGGGACTCAGAAGGTTGCTGGTTCAAATCCCATGGTCAGCAGTGATGCCACCATTGGGCCCTTAACCCCTATTGCTTAAGTTTCATGAGGTGGCCTCCTGGGATGCTTTCCCAGCTCTCCTGAAGGGGGCCCCACATATATGCTGAGCTCTCATTGGCCGCTTTTCCTTCACTGTCTTGTCAAACTCCTCCAAAACCATCTCTACTGGGTTTAGGTCAGGTGACCAGGTCATGTGATATAACACTACCGCTCTCCTTTCTAGGCAGCTTGGCGCGACCAGACTTGGTACTGTACATTTATCAATGTCTTCTAAGAGCACTCTTAAGCAAAGCAATTATACGATAAATAAGAACTATTAACTATTTCATTATATTTAGGGGATTTTCTGCAAAATCATTGCTTAGATTATAGACTAAAAATGACCTCAGAAGATGACATTGAATGTTTTAATTTTGGTGACGATAGCAGGACAAATGCTATAGGAATATCTGGCTGGCGTTTTGGATTCTCACGGGATAATTACGCCCTTGCTGACCAACCAGCCAGGCTGACTCTCCTTCAGGATCAGGATCGCTGATACTGCTTTCTGCAAAAAACCTGAGTGCACAGTAACGTACATACAGGGTCTTCATTTGTGTAATATCCTTATTGCTGCAGGTAAATCGCCAGAAATACACTGGTGGTATGTAAATATGGACTGAGAGTCTGTCTGCGCTGGTAAATCGGGCAAAATTAGTGGCTTCCCTCCTTGTCCAATTGGGCGAGGGGGGCGGGGCCAGCCCATATACCATGTGTGCTCCCTGCTGGAAGTGGCCTTCTGGATGCCTGACAGGTACAGCAGGTGCGCCCATTACCCTCCCAGCCGGCCCCGCTGGGTCCACCTGCTCCCTCCGCGGAGCCGGCGTCGACCCACCTGACCACCCCCGCAAGAGGCAGCCGTCAGGGAGCCACGGTGGGAGGCGTTTAGCATCCAACGGGCACCGAGTGTCGGGCTGGCGCGGGAAACAGCGTGGCTGATTGCCCTGGTTACGAGCCGGCTGGGAGGAGGGGGAGATGCTGATTCGCTGGGGCATGGAGGAGGAGGTGTAGGAGGAGGCAGAGTGTGGCACAGGGAAGTACGGCTTGCGGATGCTCGCACAAATTCTCTCAGGCACACGCACACGTGCACAAACACTGATGCATGGACCACAACACAGAGAACCAAACAATAGCAGTATATAGATATAACAAATATACCCAGAGTATATAAGCTCACACACACCCAGAGTATATAAGCTCACACACACACACCCAGAGTATATACGCTCACACACACACCCAGAGTATATAAGCTCACACACACACACCCAGAGTATATACGCTCACACACACACCCAGAGTATATAAGCTCACACACACACACCCAGAGTATATACGCTCACACACACACCCAGAGTATATAAGCTCACACACACACCCAGAGTACATAAGCTCACACACACACACCCAGAGTATATACGCTCATACACACACCCAGAGTATATAAGCTCACACACACACACCCCGAGTATATAAGCTCACACACACATCCAGAGTACATAAGCTCAAACACACACCCAGAGTATATAAGCTCACACACACACACACACCCAGAATATATAAGCTCACACACACACCCAGAGTATATAAGCTCACACACATACCCAGAGTATATAAGCTCTCACACACACACACACACACACACACACACACCCAGAGTATATAAGCTCACACACACACACACACACACACACCCAGAGTACATAAGCTCACACACACACCCAGAGTATATAAGCTCACACACACACCCAGAGTACATAAGCTCACACACACACACCCAGAGTATATAAGCTTACACACACACCCAGAGTACATAAGCTCACACACACACACCCAGAGTATATACGCTCACACACACACCCAGAGTATATAAGCTCATACACACACCCAGATTATATACTGTAAGCTCACACACATACCTAGAGTATATAAGCTCACACACATACCCAGAGTATATAAGCTCTCACACACACACACACACACACACACACACACCCAGAGTATATAAGCTCACACACACACACACACACACACACACCCAGAGTACATAAGCTCACACACACACCCAGAGTATATAAGCTCACACACACACCCAGAGTACATAAGCTCACACACACACACCCAGAGTATATAAGCTTACACACACACCCAGAGTACATAAGCTCACACACACACACCCAGAGTATATAAGCTCACACACACACCCAGAGTACATAAGCTCACACACACACACCCAGAGTATATAAGCTTACACACACACCCAGAGTACATAAGCTCACACACACACACCCAGAGTATATACGCTCACACACACACCCAGAGTATATAAGCTCATACACACACCCAGATTATATACTGTAAGCTCACACACATACCTAGAGTATATAAGCTCACACACACACCCAGAGTATATAAGCTCACACACACGTACCCAGAGTATATAAGCTCACACGCACACACACACACACACAAAGAGTATATAAGCTCACACACACGCACCCAGAGTATATAGAGTATATAAGCTCACACGCACACACACACAGAGTATATAAGCTCACACACACACACACAGAGTATATAAGCTCACACACACACACACAGAGTTTATAAGCTCACACACACACACACACACACACACAGTATATAAGCTCACACACACACACACACACAGAGTATATAAGCTCACACACACACACACATACCTGGATCTTGCTGAATCCACCATATTTGATTTGAACTTCTTGCCCTTCTTAAAAACACGTACAGGTTTGTCCTGTAATTTAAGCAACCTTGTATTCAAACCACATTTCAAAAATCAGTTTCAAACAGGTTTTTTGCTGGGGTCCTCAGCCGAATCGCGAGCGACGTGACCTCATCAGTTTTAAAAGCCGTTCACGGAAACATCTGCTGTTTCCCATCACGGCCCGGTCCATATCGGTTGCTGTGTGCTGAACGTGCGCGTGGGGGTGGGGGGTGGGATTACACAGCCTCACCGTGGCTCTGAACACCCTGCGAGAGCGACAGCAGGGGCTTCGCCCGGCGACGCCCCGCGAAACGGCACGCGACATCACACTCATTAGTCTACTCGCGGACGTGGGAATGCACCTCGCCGCCGCGGCTGGCTGGGCAGGGTGATCAATGGCTGTGATTAATTAGTGTGATCAGTCACATCTGTATTGGATACATCAAAGATAAAGAGCCTCAGTGTGACCCCCCCCCCCCCCCCCCAGCAGCTGTCCCCATGGTGACATCCAGCCCCCCCCCCCATGTCCCCTGCTGAACAGTTTCCAGGAAGCTTAAGTCGACCTCCAACCACTAGGGGGAACTATTTTTTCAATCACATTTCATTTTCTTGTTCTCTGGAAAAATCTCTTGGATTTCCTGAGATTTGTGTCATAATTGTCCCGGAGGTGAATGTTTCAGAGAAAGGCTTTGGGGTCGTCTTGCAAACTGTTCATTGTTGTGCAGAACTTTACACTTTACACTTTGTCCGTTTAGCAGACTTTTTTTTTTCTAAAGCGACGCACATTTCTGAGAAAGCAGGGTCAGCTGGTCTATAAAGGGCTGTGACCTCGGGATGGAAACCTTCCTGTACCTTCACATGCCTTAAATGGTCATATCTGCTCATATCCGCTCATATCTGCTCATATCCAGTCATATCCGGTCCTATTTGGTCATAAAAATGTTGGGCGTGTTGTTCTGCCTCCCCTCCCCACACACACATTGAGAACACCGTGGCCCCCCCCACCCCCACAGGACCCCAACCATGTCACCAGAGACCTTCAGAGGGGACTCATCGGACAGGCCTTAAATTCCGCCGTCAATCGAACAGCAGCCCCAAATGCATCGGCACCAAAAAAAATCATTAACTATAACTCTGATCGCCCCAGCGAATGACCCCAGAAAGCTGACTAAGACACAATGAAACGATAAAAACGTCTCGTAATGAGGGTGGAGGGAGTGTACGGGCATTTGGGAGGTGTTATTCAAAACGAAATTCGTAAAAAAAACTCCAGGCCTGTTTTTCAGCTTTTTCTGGAAAAAAAAAAATAAAAGAATAATCAGCCGTGGAGACAGACACCGCTTCCGGCGCGTTCCGGCATTTTCCTTCTCCGAGTCCTGCCGCACGCCGTCCGCTACGGAAAAAAGGCGGCGAGGGACTCCGGTCTCACGCACGCTCACGGAAACTCCACAAAAGCACCTCGGAAGCGCCGCTCGTCCTGCTTCTGTCATTCTTCCAGCTCCGTTCTTGTCTCTCCATCGGCTGAGCGCCGCAGTCCGTGTCCCGCGGAGATAAAGGGGCTTTGAGCCACACCGGGACGGCCGGGCAGGGAGCGAGGGCCCGGCAAAATGTACAGCAGCGATGTCATTTCCTGAAGTGGTGCCGGGTGTGTCGGAGTGGCCCAGCGGGACACATGACTAGGGGAGGGGAGGGGGGGGTCTCGTGTCCTTTATCACCTGGAATGGGGGTGTCGTTCATTTCAAATACAGGAAATAAATAAATAACTGGAAACAGAAATGTAAGGAGATCCTGCAGCTGACATTGAGACAGGGAAACCCCCCCCCCCAACTATACTGCTGATCCGACCGGCACACGGGGGCCCTCCTGTCACCGGGGGCGTAACGCATGGCAGCCAATCACGCCCCCCTGCCTCCACACTACTGTTATGGGGTAGATTAATTCTGAAGGGTTAGGGTTGAGAAAATTTGGGATAGTGGGGCACAGAGATAGAGGGTTGATTCCCTTAGGTGGTGAAATACTACGTCGAACTGTAGGATGGAAGACATAAAGGAACGAATGTGGGGGGGGGGGGGGGGGGGAGAGTGGAGCCCGGAAGCGGGCGGGACGGAGCGAGACCGGGGGGGCGCCGTGTGACGGGCACGTCCGCTCGACTTCGCGCTTCGGATGCAGTTGCCATGGCGACCAGCAAATCTCCCGGGCGCCGTCATCGCTCCTCCCATGAATGCCGGGGATAAAAATAGATGCAGCGGAGAACAAAGAGCTATTTAAGACGAAGAAAACAGGGAGGAAAAAGGAGAGGAAAGAGGAGATGTGGCAGCGAGGCCAGCATCTCCATGTCGGTAAGATGGAGGCAGGCCGGCACGGGTCAGTGCTGGCTGGGCCAGGAAATCCCTCGATTAGCATCGCAGGGTTCCGAGACGACATAACAGTGGTGGGAATTTAAACCGATTTAAAGTTTCACGTCCATCCCCTCGACCCTCCCTGGATCCATGGCTTGACAATGGCGGTGGAATGAAGGACCCCACGCAGTCAGCAGGTTTCGCCGGGGAGGGTCGTTAATCAGCCGCAAAGGTGAACGGGACGTCCTCTTTGACGGCTCCCCCCAGTGGATGGTGGGTGCACGTTTCGTGCTGTGTAGGGCATACTTTTTTTGAGGTTGGGGCGGTGGGGGGTGGGGGGGGGGGTGGTTGAGGTGTCTGTTCTTCCTGGGCTTCACAGTATTCCAAGAACCCCCTCCCCGGAGACCGTTACTGTCCATCATCCCGGAGACGCTACAGAATCTGAGCGTTTCCCCCAGAATGCCCCTGGGTGCACTGGGAGTGAGCGAACGTCTCTTTGGCCAGAAGAAAAAAAACATAATATGGTGTGAACCACAGGGAAACATATAAAACAGACAGGCGGCAAATAAGCGATGAACTCACACGAATGTGGAAGCGTCGTGATGCAAAAACGTGGCCACGTTTTCACAAGATACACAACATTATTCATTTCCTCCTCCACAGACCAATTTCCTCACTGACCTCTGTACAGGTAATGACTGGTAACGGGCAGGCCGGTGGTACAGAAAGTCAAGAGAGGATCTTGTACCCTGGAGGGGGGGTTTTGAAGGCAGATATTGAATGGGGGGGGGCGGTAATTTGGGATCTCCATTGTGAGGGTTCCACTTGGGCTATTCAATCTGGATCTGGTACTGCTCAGACTCAGAGGAATTGTGGGTAATTTATTGTATTTTCGCTTGTGAATGGGAGGGGGTGAAGGGGGTGGGGGGGCTTCTGTAAGTCATCCCTGAACACTTCACAGGTATCTGCAGGACAGGTGGCCATTAGAAGGTGTGAGGAATGTTGGAAGTTTCATTAATGGACCTGAACTTCATTCATATACAGCGCTTCCAAGACACCCACCTCCCGCCTCTCACAGAGCCAACGACTAGGATGTCACTATGCCGTAAACACAAAGCACAGACGTTAATTCAGTGTAATTGCCATTTTTGCTGAGTGCTCACTAGGAACTCTATGTAGGCTACTGCAACTAAACCAAAATGAGGACGTGAGCAGCAACAAATGCGAAGACATAATTTTAGAGCAAGGGTGGCCGATCTTATCTGCAGAGGGCCGGTGTGTATGCAAGTTTTCAGGAAAACCTTTAAGTCAGCTGTTCAAACCCAGGTGTGAGGACTCTTCTACCAATCAGCACTCTAATTATTAATCTAATTAGGGAGTTGCATGGAAGTTTCAGAGAATCTGTGAGAAGAAGTGGTATGAAATTAATGCAACTATAGCAACTGCTGTTTTGGAGGAGAAAGCCAATGGATCCAAAAATCAAATCCCTCGATAACTCAGTGACTGGGTGATTGACCGGCAAAATTGATTAATTGATTGATTCATTCATTCATTTAGCAGCTTTACAACGTGCGGCGTTGAATAACAGCCGGCAACACTTCTCATGCGATCGTTTTTATCGCCCGAAGGAAATGAGAAAGACATCTGGTACTAACAGTGTGATGCAGAAAGTTTCACGACAAGGTAAAAACCGTGCCTTTCGATGTGTGGCGTCGATTAGCTTCACCTTTGCAAAAGAGATAATTTTCAATGCCCATTTTCACATGATGTTCTCCCTCACAATCTCGAAAGGGCTCTCATTTAATACTAAAACTAGTACGAAAATGAAAGCTGACAGTTATCTACTATGAACCCCAAGCCCCACGTTTCTTCCTGATCTGATCTGTAAGAAAAAAAATCACACGCATTATAATGGCGAGCCTTCATTATAAGCCAAATTTAGTATATATAAGATGCAAATGGATTTAATTTCCTGGGTCATGTCATGTTGTGATTTATAAGCTACATCACATACTGTGCTTGTTAGAAGGAGATCCCGAAATCTGGCGATGATTGAGGAGCAGAGTACCGGCTCGCAGCGTGGGGTTCTTAACCGCCTGAATAGCCCCACCTGCTGGCCGATCTTTAGTTATGCAGGCTGGTCCAAAAATTACCAGCGCATATTGCACAGCGTGGGCTCCGCCAGACGTTATTCTCCCTCAGTTGTGATTTCATGAGAAGGAAACGCATTGTTTTTCCTGCCAGTTTTGTTTCTCAAAAGCACATACAAATGTTATTTTTGGCAGAACGCTACCGGATTAATAAAGAGCACTCGGGGATTGGTTTGGGAAGTGGCTGTAGAAATGCGGAACGGTCTACCTGTCCTGTACATAACGTTTGTTACAGTCCGCATAAAACTACCGACATATGAAATTTATACAGGTGGTAATTATAACCCCAGTGGTTTCCGTGTAGGAGAGATTCTCTCTGTTTACGTCACACATTGCAAACGTAGGTTGAACACGTGGACGCATGCTGAGGTGTTGTTGTGGTGTGTATGTTAAGGGTATGAGATGATTCCGTGTCGTACAACTTTTCTCTTAAATGTAGGCTATTTTTCAAAACTACAAGTAAAATATTACAAAAGATTAAAATATTACAAGCGGATTAAGTCAAATTAGGCTATATACAAAAATTAAACTAAATTTATACTGCGCCAATAATAGAGAAAACTAAATAAAAGTGTACCAAATGGGAAGTTAAAGCTCGATTGTGTTGTGCCCCCTCCAGGCCTGCAGGGGGAGCCAGGTTTGTGTGGTTATGATCACTGTAGATACCCGCAGAAACATGTGAGTCTACCTGGAAGTGCTGCTGTTTTGCTGGTTACATAAACTGCTTGTTCACAGAGCAAGAGGCTTAGTCATGATGCTCCCCAGATTCAATTCTCAAGCTTTAGTTTGATTGATGCTCAGTCGTTTTGGTTCACAATTTACGGTACTAGATTTCCTTTTCTTTCTTTGATCTGAACGTTTGCCGGTTTAATGAGTTTTCAATATGAAAACAGAGCTTTAGCCAAACTGAGCTTCGCCATCAAACACCAATGTGGTTAGTTAAAACGGGGCTTTCAGGCAAGCTTTTGACCCATGTTTTCTTGAGAGGAATGGAGAAGATCCACTAAGAATGGGTGTGAGAGTTTAAACCAACCAGTTGAGTACTCTGTGGCTATGACACTTAATACTGAACTGGTTGGTCGAATCAAAACCTCGGTCTGGATTTGTACTTTCTGGACCGGAACTTTCTCCCTCTCTCTGTAATGGGGAAGCTGCTCACAAGCGAAACCCAACACAGATATTTTAATACAGTGAGGGATACATTGGAACAATGATTCTAATGCTATCCAGTACAGACATAAGTACAGCAAATAAGTCAGTGCAGCTTTTCCAGCCGTACATGCCGTCCGCATACCGAATATACAGCATAAGTACAGTATTGGCCTTGGTTTTGCTCCAGGGAATTTTCACGCGGCTGTGCGGAAGCGAGCGTGAGGCTCTATGCACGTCGCTGCCGATGATGCCATTAAACTGGCGTGATAAACATGGCAAACGGAATAGGATGGCAAAACGGGCGCCGTGGGGCTTTTTCACGGCCCGCCGCGCTCTTTGCCGCGCGCCTTTCCGATGGTGATTCGGTTCCAGGCCCCGCTGGGGTGGAGGAGCCTGTGTGTGTGTGTGTTTGTCGGAAAACGTCACAGAGGCCCCGTGAAATAGAAACGGAATGGAATAGAAATGGAATAGAAATGTGATCCTTCATTCATCCCCATGGGGAAATTGCCTTTTCGCTTACCCCATCTTACACTCCATAAGACCCAGACACAAAAACAGGTGAGAGTGAGCTTGGGGGGGGGGGGGGGGGTCATAGCACAGGGTCAGCCAGCAAGCATTATTATCATTATTATTATTTATTATTAGTTTCAAGTTTTATTTGTTATGTGTGCAGTTATACACATACAATTTACAGTGAAATGTAAGCCTGAATCACTCCTGAGACTTTGTGTTGGTTTAAATAGGAACACAGACAACTAAAAATATAAGGGCTTAATCTAACAAATGTATAACAACTAAACAATATGTACTACAAATGAACAACATGTCCTTGTTTTTGTTATCATTGTTAAGTTTATTATTAATAATAATAATAAGTTCAATTCATTTTTATTCGTATACTGCATTTTCACAACGTTAGATTTTACGTTGTAGGTTTACATTATCCCAGCCCAAAGCCCCCAGTGAGCAAGTCAGAGGGGACAGTGGCAAGGAAATACTTCCTAGAAGGAAGAAACCTTGGGAGGAACCAGACTGAAAGGGGGAGCCCATCCTCCAGGGGGCAGCAGAGGAATCCCTAACCCTAACCAGACTGAAAGGGGGAGCCCATCCTCCTGGGGGCATCAGAGGAAGTCCTAACCCTAACCAGACTGAAAGGGGGAGCCCATCCTCCAGGGGGCAGCAGAGGAAACCCTAACCCTAACCAGACTGAAAGGGGGAGCCCATCCTCCAGGGGGCAGCAGAGGAAGCCCTAACCCTAACCAGACCCAGAGGGGGAGCCCATCCTCCAGGGAGAGGCAGAGGAAGTCAAATGAGCAAGACATCAATGTCCCAATTCACACGGACAATCAAAGTCAATAAAAACCCTGGTGGAGAGCACAGGATTTTCTGACTTGCTACTGTAAAGGAGGTTTCTCGAGAGCAGGGTGAATGTTCTTGATGTGGGTGTGGAGCTCATGGTGGAGTGTATCAGCACTCTGCGGTGGAGGCTGATGATTAGGGGTTTGATTCGGTCAGAGGCAGGTGGAGATGTGTTGCCTGTGGAATGTGGATGCTACACCATGGTGCTTCATGACTTTTAAAGGGCTTAATCCATATAAGAGGTTCCGAGTAGCAGCTTTAATCACTTTCCCTCCAGATTGTCGCCGGTCAGTTTCGATAATCAACGGAATGGAAAAGAAATGGCTCCATCTATAAGGAAAAGTCCAGATATGTTTCCCCAAGGAGGGTTTATGAGACAGTCTTCAGCTTCACACTGCTGAGTAAAGGCCTAGGGGAATGAGAGAGACTCCCATCTCTGTTCGTAATGGGACAGGATGCCGTGGCGTTCGGTGCTAACTCAGGCCGGGGAGACAGCGACATATATGAAACGGAGACGATTTAATGCTTACAGGCGGCCTCCAGTCACCGCGCTGCCTCCGAACGGAGCAGCGGGTTCAGCGGAAGATCTGGATTCAATTACCTCAAACAAGTAGAAAGACAAATTGACTCTCCGTGCAAAGACCTGCTGAGTAACACCTCGAGCCCCGGAGATTAACCTTGCGGTTATTGTAGCTGCCTGGAATACCCCTTTGTCCTTAGAAAAGTTTCAGTTTTACGCCTTAACAAATGAAACGGAATAGTGCCCAGAAACCGTTAAGCTTGTACGGTGCGATGGCAGGAGAGGCGCGGGGATTCCAACGGGCAACAGCTGTCTGTGTGCAAGGTCGCCTCTCTGTGAGCAGTTGGAGGCCATGCCTTGCAGGCCTAAGGGTCAACGTGTGATTGGTCCTTGGGTTTAGGGGTGGGCCCGTCTTTGTTCCACGAATCACACGCCAAAGAAGAGGACTGCCAGATTCAAGCCGCTTCTACCGGCAGCTCCCAGGGTTTTCACCTAATTTTAAAGCATACACAGATACATGTCCCATATCTCTGATATGTCATCTAGGGTATCCCTAACCCTTCTGGCATAGGCTCCAAGTGGGATCATGTATGGATGTATAATATCTGGTTGAATTTTTATATTGCGTTTGAAAGAGCATAATGTCCCCTTTCCTGGATTTAACACTCAGGGGAGTTTTACTTACACAGAAATGTGCCGAGAGCAGCACGAAAAATGATTGGTTCAGAAATATAACCAATGGGATCGTAGAGGAGGCCAGTCCAAGCAACTAGAGGAGGTGGAACCAAGACATCTGATTGGTTGGTCCTGCCCCCTCTAGTTGCTTGGACCCACCTCCTTTACGATCTGATTGGTTCATAGAGATTTTATTTTATTTTTTTTTGTTCTGCCCTCGGAATATTTTTGTGTGAGCGAATTTAACTCCCATAAGAAGAAGCATGAAATATTCGATATTTATGGTTTTAAAATGCTGTGCTCATATCAGAAACGACAAGTTCCTCCTGCTGAAATCGGTCGCGACCCTTTAGCCTTTTTTCGGTGTTTGCAGGGCATCGTGGGGGGAAAAAAGCGTGACGACTCCCGGCTAGCACTCATTTGCCCGGGAGCTGTTTGCAGTGCAGACCGAACATGCACACAGTGTGTGTGAGCGTGTGACTACACAATTGTGCATTGGGCTCCAGTGTGGGGGGGGGGGGCACACTTGTATGGAGGTCAAGGGACTAGCTGGTGGGGGGAGGAGTCAAGAAACAGTCAGGAAATCTATCAGCAGCCTTCAAAATGCATCATACGCCAACCTAGCAGCAACGAAAACATGGAGGTGGATGATTAAAAGAAAAAAAAATGGGAACATGGAAATAGGTGGGGTTTCCACGTCGAATTGCCGAGTGTGGGGGAGTCCCACGATAAAATCTGGGGTGAGATCCGGATGACAGACTGGGTTTAAAATCAAATATGTAATCAAAGAACCAACCCTGAACAACAATAAAGAGAAAAATTATCAAAATGTGACTGAATGCTGCAATGAAGGTGCCATTAACTTCCGCTTCCCCACCTATTTAGTGGCCTCCTCATCCATTTCTGATGCCGGCGTAACTGGCCAGCATCAGGCCCACAGGGAAGCCATTTCGATCACATCACATCAGACTCATCGTGACAAAAACTGTTGAAGACAAAGGCCGGCTTGCATTCCTGGCCTTAATGAACGACGGCCGCCCCCATCGCATCCACGGTCGGCAGCGTATCTGGCACGATATGCGGCGCTCGACTGCGCTTTCTCATCACGCACCGCCTGCCGTTACTGCCTCCGGCTCCACCCGGCCAGGGCTGAGCCGAACCGGACTCCTGTTCGGCCCCGGTTCTGTGCTGACTCATCGGCTCTCCGCAACCTCCCGTCTGCCTGAGGAACGAGCGATCTTTCTTTTTTTTATTCTGTTCACCAGCTCTGATGTTTCTGTGCGCAAGACTCACCTGCAGGGGGAGTTAGCCCCTTCGGACTCTCTTACCGACGTGCCATTTTCTAGCTGCTGCCGACAAGTCATTCCCAGTGTGTTTGTCTTCCCTCCATTCCCTCCCAAAGAATCTTTGATGGTAGACGTTCCGACCTGCTATTTCCGGGCACTGATTTGAAAGCATCCGGTGAAATCTGCAGGGTTCCATCCAACGACGACCAGGGTTGCATCCTCGGCGTTCCTGCCAGATACTGCCCACCTCCGGTCTGGGTGCTGCCACCCAAAGACTCCCCTGAGCGTGGTGGTGCTCTGCAGGTGTCCAGGAGGTGGCGTATGGTACATAGACACCCCCCACCCCCCCCCGGGCTCCTGAGCTGCCACTTTAATGATGACATGTGGGACCTGTGGAGGACTTGCGATCCAGACTGTGCGGAAGCTCGTTCTGGGCTGGCGTCAAACGAATGAGGCCGCAGAAGGATGATGTCGCTTTACACAGAATCCCAAAAAAGAGAATAAATGTTTTTGGAGAATGATGACGGGAAATGAGGTGGGGGCCGCTTTTCATGCACCCGTCCGCACAGGCCGACAGACTGCAGCCTACCCTTGAAATGGGCTTTTGATTCGATTGTGATCTATTAACATCTCTGACAGTCTTCCATTCCCCTCGGAGACACATTGATAACGTGACAGCGCTTTGTTACAGATGCATTTTGACAACTTCTTTGTCGAGTAGACTTGGTGCGTACCACCCTCCGGAAGCCTGGGACTCTGTTTGTGCGTCTTGTGAATCCATCCACATCCCGCAGATGCAAAGCGGAAGGAAACCAGCTTGGTGTCAAAAGAGACTCTTAAAAAAAGAAAAAAAAAAACTATAACAAGTCATTTAAAAGTAGATGAAGAAATACGACAAGTCGTCAAAACCCGTGAATCTTCGCCCAGATGCTGCTGACTGGGTGTTGCTTGACTAGCTCATTTGCTGAATTGGTTACGGTGTCTCCCAGCGGTCTCAACAGCATACAGCCACATTTGGTGCGCAAAAAATAATAATAATAATAATAATTTAAAAAAAATCATCAAATAACAGCTGATATCCTGACCATCCTTGGTTTTCAGGTTGTCAAAGATATTTACGAGACGGCCGGCTCCTTCGATTGTGGATTACCAGGGATGCCCTGGATGATAAACAATTGAACATAAATACCTCTCTTAATAATTCATGGACAGCTGTGAGGCACTTGCAAGGATGCATTATTAAATAAGGCACATTAGATTAAAGAGAAGCCCAGAAAGGGAGAGATTTAGAGAACACACAGATCTCACAGACTTCTTCCTAAATTATGTTGAACTTAATGCCGTTTATTTTCTGAATACACTAGAGTCACCGTGGCCAATTAAAGCTTTTGTGTTGCTCTTAAACATTTGAATAACCTCACATTTTGGGGCTCACAGGTCTTGTGCACTGTATTGCCAAAGATAAATCACTGGGAGTGAGCACCAGCGCTTCTGCATGGAACCATTCCTCCAGCCGAGCAGAACCGTCCTGAAAAAAATCACAGGTTATATGAACGTGATTCAATTGGCAGGACACATGGACACGTGGTTGCTGTTCCATGAGGAAGGAGACTCACTGGTTAGCTGGTGAAACATTCCATGTCTTTTCCTCAAGCCCCCAATATCATCCATCACCCATCTGACTCCCATCTTTGATCTGAAATACAAAAATTAAACGTTAATTATGTTTTAACTCAGAGAACCAACTAATAATTAGAGACACTTGCAGCAAGCAGCGAGAAAACTTTGGAGGACGCGTGAGAAAGGACTGGGAACGCCGGACCGCTCAGCGGCTTTTCCGGATAGTGCAGCGAGATAACAGATGCCGATCTCCAAGCCCCGGAGCGAGCGCCAAGTGTAATCAGGGCCATGGCGATTAATTTTCCAAAGGGCACTCATCACACTGTAGCAAATTGTAGTGGACCTGGGTTCGAGGACCAGAGAGGACACATGTTCCAGTGTGACTGGAAGTCATGCATGCACTGATCACGTACTAATCTTCTGTTCTTTTGTTTGTTTTTTTTGTTTTTTTTTTTTGGTGGTGGTATCCAATTTCCCATCACCACCACAGACCACACTCACTCCTTTCTCCCGGAAGGCAACTGGAGCGTGCAGATGCTGCGTTTGCAGTTTACATCCTCTTAAGTTAGAGATGGCATCTCTCCAGAAGGAGATCAGCTCCAATGTCATGGGGGCAGCGAACCTATAACCACCTGGCTTATGTTCCGGTAGGCACCTTGCTGCGTTATCCTTCAGTGAGGTGCCCGGCATGAATCCCTCCAGGAAAACGTCCAACTTCAGTCAGCTTTGATGATAAAGGGGTCTTTGCAAGAAAGTTCTACACCAACAAAACACAAAACGTCGAGGGTGGACAGGCTTAATCTTTTTTTTTTGTTTGTTTGTTAAGATGGATGCGTTTAAAAGGCTCTGGAAAAAAAACACACTCTTCCCTGTCCAAGTTCCGCCATTAGCATCCTGTAAAAAAAAATCCTTTTATGTGCGCATACTTACCACTAATAAAAAAACTGCAGCAGGTCCTCATAAACAGTAAAAATTCAAGTTAATAAAAACTATATGTCACCAGTCATCTTCCGCCAGAAAATACAAAGGTGAGTAATTAAAACCAAACGCAGATGGCTCGACGGCCCACTGCTGGTGGAAAAATTCGCCCTCCTAAGTTTGTTGGCCAGATTGCTTTGGCTGTCCCCGTGTCCCCCTCCCCCCTCCTCTCTCAACCCCCCCCCCCCCCCCCCCCCCGTTTACTCAGCCGTATTGATGGTGAATGTTCCCGTTCTCCTACAGTTAAGTAGAAGGTGATTTTTGTGGGGAACCAGCAGTAATCAGGCACTCTGCCGGTCAGCCCTACATCGTGCCATCGGAGCATGGAGGTGGAGAAGCCATGAGCTTCAGCTGCTGCTGGGAACTGGAACGTTCGCCCTCCTTCAGCTCCTAATTGCCTTATTAAACTCATTAGTAGATATTAAGTCACCTCGCCCCGGTGTTCTGAGTGCGAAGCAGGTGATAAGTCGCTCTAAGCTCGACGGAGCTCAGACTCTCGGGAGCAGGGACTGCCTGGTTCTGGTGGGGCGGGGAGAAGGAAGCAAGGAGCCAGGGGGCGGGAAGCTCTGGCTGCAGGGAGAAGGGAGTTTGACAGACGGCGACGTGTCGCCCGGAAGTGGGGCAGCGAGTGGTGGGTTCGCTTGGCACAGGCCGGCGTAGTAATTTCCCATTTTCCGTTCTGTTTCTGCTAATTCTTGGCCTGCCTTTGTGGTCATGTGACTACAGCCTCCAATCACAGTCATATAGCTCTTGGCTGGGCTGGGAGCACTGTGGATACCCCTGGGGAGGAGCTGGAGGTTGCGGTTGGGGAGGGGGAGATCTGGGAGTCTATGCCGAGACTGCTGTGACCCAGACAAGCGGTAAACCATGGATGGACGGATTTTTCAGAATTAATACAAAATAGATTGCGCGTAGTAAAAAGTCTGCTCGGCCCTCGCATACTGTATTCAACCCAAATTAGGATCATCCCGCAAAAGAATTGAACTGCTGCCCCGCATGCACAAAAAGATTAATCAGATGTCGAAAACCCCAGAGACACTCTTGATACTTTATGTCAGACCAAGCTCGATATTCCGCCAGGAATCCTGATGTATCAATCATACTTCTCATAGAAATCTATTTCTTGCTTTTTTTTCCAGCATTAAATCTCTGACCATCGACCTGAACATTGATAATTATTTTCCGAGCGAGTGAGAAGGTACGTATTTAAGGAGAGCTCCAGCAGCAACCCGCAAGTCATCAGTTACGTCGTCCTCCGAGCTCAGCGTTATCTAGACGAGTCAAGGATACCGTCACGTAGCGGCGTGTTATAGAGGCAGACTGCCTCAGAAGAGCGATGTCTATCTATCACGCACATATCTTAAACACTGGAAGAGTGGGCAATATCGAACAATTGAACACTTTTTTTAAAAAAAAACAGTAGCCTAAGTAAAGATTAAAAATAAGGAAGCCTAATTAAAATATATTGGTAGTTTGGGACAGGGCATTTGCCGGAGATTTTGGTCCCCTCAATCCAGACTCCAGACCAATCCCGTTAACTTTTATGGGGCCCCTTGGAGTCGTACTAACCACGCCCCTGGTTATGGTACTCCTGGTTAGGAACCGGAATCGATTTCAGAGACAGGATCTGAAAAGTAATTGTGATAGTTTGAGCTTAAAAAGTGACAAAGTCTTTGTAAAGAGCAGCATGGCCGGTCCTCAGGCGCAGGATAAACTGCAGACAGAGATAAACTGCAGAGATCTCAGACAGAGGAAGACACGCTGTCATTCCATCAGAGTGAGGTGACTGGCTCAGTATGTCTTCCGCAACAGATTCCCGCCCTCAGCCAGGGTCCAGCTCGGCCTCAGCTCGTCACTTACAGCGGTGCCTCTCGCGGACCCAGAGGTGCCCCGTAGCGAGTTCATTTTGAAGGTACGGGGTGCCGAGCCGCCCTAGAGGAAACGGAAGGCCATCAATCCCAATTCGAGACCTCAGCAGGCGGGACCAGGCCAGCTCATGGATCGGAAAGTCTCTGCGTAAATCCGTAAAAACTATTATAAGTCACTTGGAAACGGAGCGTCACAAAAACGTTATTACAGACCGTGGTATGCCTGCCCTACAGGAACGAGAAGTCCCCATGGAAGGGTCCAGAAAGGGGCCCAGAGCAAGACGTCTTAATCCATTACCTGCCTGACTGATGCATTTATCCATAGTGACACAGGCACGCAACCCTTCCTTACAGCGGGATGTACAGAGCAGCTCAGGTTAAATCTCGGCCAAGTTTCCTTGAAATTTTAACCACTTTCTAATCCAGTGTATTACTCTGCCCACCAATGACATTTAAGTGTAATAAGATCCGGAATGAAATATTGGTGACACTCCAGCACCTGAAATTGTTGCCGAATGACCGTTTTTGGGCTGAAATGGGAGTTCCTCTTCTTCCTAAATAAATCACTGGTAAACAGCCATAGCTGTTTATTATCATGCTTTATACTGCCTGTCAAAATACAGTGTAAACTAATCTTTCGTTTTTATAGCCTTCTGCGGGAATTGTTGTGGTTTTGTTATTTGTGGTTTCTTGTTTTATCGATTCCCCCCCCCCTTTCTTTGGCTTTCTTATTACTTTTTTGGGCCTTTGATAAGTTACTTCTAATTGCCATTTATAAATGTGGTAACTAAAGGACAAAGACGAGCACACTCTATTCTGCTTTAACGCGTTAAATATGCTAGCTGAAGCGCCAATCGAGGGTGTGATAAGTGTCCTCGCTTGTTCATTAAATAAATCCGTTGTCTAATACGTTGACACTTGCTGCGCTATTTATTCATGAAAAACACGTGTTAAACGCCCCCCCCCCCCAACTCAGCGCTCCCAGAGAACAGGGATAAACACACCAGGGACAAATGTAAGAGCGGCGGGACTCTGAGGACGCGTCTCCGCCGCTCCCCTAGCGACTGCGGTCCCGGGCGGCGGGGTTTTAAACCCTCCTCCAGTCACGGGAGGGAGGGATGGATGGAGGGAGGTTGGGAGGGGGGCGGGAGGGTTACTTCGAAGGGGGCAGGCTCTCCGCGATAACGGCGCGTTCTCCCTCCCCCCCCCTCATTTCAGCATCTTTAGCAAACACTTCAAAATCCTCCGGACAAATAAGAATTGCTGGGAAAACTAGTTGGACGCGACAGGAAAACACGCTGCGCCAGACAGGCACTGAAGCAAGAGATCCCGGGAAGAATAAAACGGCAAAATCCGGGGGGGGGTTCTGGTTTTTATACCTGGTGAGAATATATGTTTTTTATACCTTCTTGCATGATTGCTATAGATATGAGCGGCAATTTGTCGTGTCGTGCTCTGTCACAAAAACACATAGTGATAACGCTAGTTATACGGGCAGGTTTTTTCTCCCCCCCCCCCCCCCCAGGTAAAGTAATGGTGATGAAGTACATGCTTTCACTGAGCAGCAGCCTGCCGTCTGTTTCCATGCTGCTTGTGAAATGTTTGCAGGTTTAACAGGTTTCTCCGCTACAGAAGCGCAGGGGCGGATGGTCGGGGCTTGTGCTGGGTGATGCTAGTGGGACACGTAGTGCTATCCGGTGGGGATGCGTGTAAAAAGGCTCCGGATCTGTGCAATCGCGGCCGCTTTGTAGTATTTTGCAGTCGGGGATCGGGAGTCACCTGTCCGATATGACCGTTTTTAGGACGCGTCCTTTCATGCGTTTGGCAATGCGACACTAGCCGGTGGATTTTAGGAGCAAACGTGAAACGAACGTGCCTGTTTCTGTTCACTTTTCGGCAGTACAGAGCCGGGCGACACTTTACCTGTCACCGACAAGAAATGATTAAAGTGTGCTTTGAACGCTTTGAATACTGCAACAAGATTACCTTGGCAGAAACCCTGCAAACTTGCTCATCTCGTTTGTTATCAGTGCAAATTGTGTACTTTTGGGCGGTCTGAGAGATGCAGTAAATCCGCAATATGTTGAATGTCACGAAATGAACTTCGGATCCCATAGGACACCGTGCAGGAATTGGTTAATATTTATGCTATACGACTGATGCAGATGTAAAGGGATTTTATGACGACCGTATGTTCGAAAGAGACACAATACAGCGAAAATGCCCAGCTGTGATTCAGGGAGATGAGCAGCTGCGCTTACATGTGCACATACAGTATATCTATACCTTTCTCATGTGCTGCGTTGCCGTTTCATGTTATATGCTGTTTGAATGCACCCCCCCTTCTTTTACTGATGCTCAAAAACGCACAATTTCCTTCACATCGTAAGGCTTTGTCACGCTGTCTTACTGTGGGTGTTGTATACATACAGCGGCGTAAGCAGGCATGTATGTTAGTTCGCATGCAAACGCCGTTCAAATCAACAGCTTTCATCGCACGGGAATCCTTCCTCATAGTCCCTTTATTTATATACCTAAGGAAAGAAAGGGGGAAAAATACCCCCCGGCTGTATTTGCCTGCTTACTTATTAAGATGGCAATAAAAGTTTTCAATATTTAAGAAATGCATGGATATGTGGGGTTTGCAATGAAAAGGTGGGGCACGTGAATTTAATGCAGCTCTTTTAAAGCGTGTGAGGTATTTATCTGCGTGTAAACATCCCAAGTGGGTGGAAACTGGAAGACAACATGCCGAATATGATTGTAAACGTCTGTGAGTGTACTTGCGAGTGCAAGACTGTGAAGCAATTTCCCGGAAAAGCAAAACTGAAATGCAGCCTGGAGGTAATTAAGCGGGAGATACCTGTGAATAATTCACCGAAAATCAGCCCGACGAGATCTCCTCCATTCGCCCGAAGCCCAACCGAGGTATGGGAGGTCTCATTTCCCGCAGGGAGGGTGGCAAGAGCTCGCGAGTGGTCCCCTGTCACCTGTAACCCGCAGATAAGGCAAACAAGGCGTGGACTCGCTGTTAACGCCCCCGGGCTGGCTGTGCCCGCGGGATGAGATGCAGATCTCGCGTGTGAGCGTCGCAGCCGAAAAAGGGCAAACTATTGTCTTTTATTCCCAAGTACAGGAGACGTTAATGCGATTAACTTATTTATTGCTGTAGCTCTTGTCGTTGGAGATGAAGTCCAGAAGCCTGTTAGGGCTCCCAAGTCTGACACGTGTCGACGGGATGGGGCTCACGTTAGTCATACCCGATTTTAATATCTCTCTTTTTTTGACATCCCTGGGCACATCAGCTCTCTGGGCGCAGCTTTGTGATTGGGGTGTGGGTCTCTCGCTGTGGATGTACAGAGCCCCTGCCTCCCCCCCCCCCCCCCAAATGCATGTCTCTGGCCCACGCGGGTGACTCGCTGACCACATCGTCCACTCACTCTGCTGACAGGATGCCCTTTTGGTTGACGACGCCCTTTTTTTTTTCATGCTCCGCCGCCGCGGCATCAGGGATGGGGGGGGGACGGGGGGGGGGGGGGGGGGGGGACGATTCTGGCTCTGTGGAAACTGTGTCCTTTAAGGGCGTGTCTCTGAAAATCGCCTCGGTCCAGCACGGCTTTATGACTCAGCAGGTCCTGGTGACTCAGAAAGGGACACTGTGGCCCTTTGGGGCCATTCCTGTTAAATACAGCCTCTTAGGCTGGCTTATGTGGAGTGTTAACCCAGGGGGGGGGCAAATTTGCCGATTGACAATTCGAGGGAGAAACGGAGGCTTCGTTCTGTACCCTGGGCCGGCCACGCCCACTGGCGTCCGTCTGTGCCGTAAGAGCTCTGGCCGCCTCTGAGGCGGGTGAACCCGTGGGTCATGATTAGAGAGACGTCTGTTGGACATAAACTTGGGAGGGGGGGTATTTGAATGGAAGTGGGGAGGTGGCCTCAAGCTTGTCGCTCAGGAGCTGGACTCCAGGCAGAGGGGGGAGGGGTACTGTCTGCCCCTCTCAGTTTTCCTGATTGGGAATGTCACTCTGAAATACATTCCCATCCTGGGGGGCTGAGTTGAGTCCGCGTGTTTGCCGGTAGAGCCCCCTCCAGCGGAATCTGTGCCGACACGACTCTGTGGTGGGGAACGGCTGACAGATCCCATCCCCGCGACTCAAAAGCTCGTCTTTTCCGCCATTTCTGCTCCGGAAAGAAACGGCTCAATCCGTGTGCCTCTGCGTCTTCTAAGATCTGCAATTATCTTCCCCGGCGCAGACTGACGGAGCGCATCCTCGGGGACGGGGGCGCCCGCCGGGGTCGCTGATGACTCAGGGCTGGAACAGAGCTGCGGCCAGGGGTGCAGGAGCATCCGGACGATGGCCGTCGCGGACGACGGGGGGAAAGCGTCCTGCGGCGACGGCCGCGCGTCTGCAAGGCGCCTGCAGCGACGGCCGCGCGTCTGCAAGGCGCCTGCAGCGACGGCCGCGCGTCTGCAAGGCGCCTACGCTGAGCAGCACCCGCGATATTTAGTGTCGCGCCAACGCAAAGTGACACGTGTAGCAGATGACTGATTCCATCACCCCACCCCCCAAGACTGTGATTCTTGTGTCTCTCGCTCAAGCACCCTCCCCCCCCTTGTGGTGACAAGGCATTGGCGAGGTGCGTTGATGGCGCTTTTATAAAAAAAAAAAAAAAAAAAACGGGGGTGGGATGGAACCCGTGACAGACGTCGGAAGCGGCTGTACCAACATCACACAACCTGCCGCTTTGTCGCTTCCAGATTAAGCATCGCGGTCAAGGGCCCAACAGTTGGCCCCGCCGATTGTTGATCGTGGCTTCAGCCCCCTGTGGGACCCTCTTCCCGGAAGCGTATGGCACCATCATGGCCGTCATTGTCCATCAGCTTGAGCTCACCTGAGAGGCATCTAGCATTTAACCTGTCGCCTACACCTGCAGGGCCCCCCGTTCAGCAGTGACTGGCCTGGCCCCCTCATCCCACCACACAGAAGCCATATCCCATCCCATTCTAGCCTCCGCCCATCCCCCGTTAAAAACCCCCGCACACTTATTCAGAGAGACCAGGTCGCATTTGGGGGAGGGGGGGGGGCGGCAGATTCAATCTGTGGGCGTTCAGGTCGTGTTCAGAATGTAAAATGTTGCACCTGAACGCTTTTAAATGGGATTGTCGTCCCCCCCCCCCCCTCCACCTTCATCACCGACGAGTCACGCAATCCGCCCTCGTTTATCCAAAGCATTCCGGCTTCGCCATAGGAGGGCCGGAAATTCTGCATGGTGTGACATCATCGCGTTCTTCTCTGGGGGCGTTTTCTCTCTGTCTGCTGCTCCTCATGGTTCCTGCTTCTGCCGGGCCTCCCGTGTGCGGAGCGCGGATGGGTCTGAACCGCTTTAATTTATTAACATCCCCCGCGGGTGCTCTGGAATGCAGGGGGGCTGCTCCTCTCTCCACTTGCGGGAAATGACGGGAAAGACACAGGCGAGGCACTGGCGGGTGGAAGTGGATGAGAGGAAGCGGGTGGAACGAGGAGCCAGTTGGAGTCAGGACCCCAATCGGGCTGCGGCGGGCGTCCGCGTATCTGCCTGAAGAGAGGCTGATTCGGAGAGGCGATTTCGTAAAGGTGATTTCACAAATCTGATTTCACAAAGCTGATTTCGTAAGGAACTGAGCGCAGCCCGCGAGACACGACCATGGCAGCTTTGGGCTTCGACTGATGGCGTGAGGCTTAGGTGAGGCAGGCAGACATGTACAGTGAGGTGGCACGTACATGAGGTACGTGTGCGCAGACACACTCGCACAAACACACACAAACAAACACACATGCATACATACAACCAGATACACAGCAGTACACTGGAGAATGTGGTGTCTTCTCTCCAGTCAATCCATACACACATGTCCCCCCTCCCTCCCTATTACTGGAGCATCTGAATACCTGTCTCGATGACGGTCCCTATTCCGAGTATCCACAGGGGAGCCAATACCCCCCCCCCCCTCAGAAGGCCACCTCTGCGCTATCATGCCGTCGCCACAGCGACGCAAACTAAATATCCCATAAGCCGCAAGGCCGCCTGGCCCCCCAGGTCAGGCTAATGGCTGCCCCCGCTCTCAGGGCGTCAACGTGCGTGTCGTTACCCTAGCGGGGTCTGGAGCAGTCGCAGAGGCGTGGCCATGTTCTCGTCGCCAGGAAATCAGAGTGTTGGGGGGGGGGGGGGGGGCAGCTCTGTTCGCTGTCCCAAGGTCTCGCTGTCCCGGTTCTGTACGTCACAACTGCTCAAGTTTCCAAGCGTTCAGGTCAACTCGCCCCGGAGTAACATGGTTATAATTGATTGTGCTTGAGACGATGTTTTATTCACACGCCGCATGATCGGATCCTGAATGGAAAAGAAAAAAAAACATTCTAGGATGCGCAGCTCGACTGCGCAGGCTGTGTAACCACAGAGCAGTGTAAAAATACCTCGCATCCACTCAGAAATCGCCGCCCCTGGGGGAGGGGGGCAGGGCGGCTATTAATGATATTTATTAGCTTATTAATGTTTGCAGATTTCCTGAGTCACACACAGACTACTCACCGAAATTCAAACAATCGAGTGTTGCAGCAATACGGGATTTGTCTGTAATGGAGACCCTGCTTTGCCCTGGAGGTACAGGGAGGTAACGTCCACGCAACCGTTGGCGACACCAGATTCCGCACGCTCGGCTGCCTTCGGCGACAGAAGCTTGTTAGCGGAAGGCGTGTTAATTGGAAATTAATTTCTCGCCGGGACGTTGCATCGCAGGGCACGTGCTCGCTAAGCCGAACACGCCGTGCGGAGCTGCTTGGCCTCACGGCTGCGGCCGGCGGCTGGACTGGCGTGTTCTGTGAGCCGTACGCTTTTAGTCTGATCTCAAACGTGCAAATCGCCTTTCGGGGAAAGATTTTTCAGCTAGTAGGAGGCAGCCACACACGCTTACACGCCTCGGAAACATGCCCTGAGAGACATTAGAGATAATAATTGTGTGCCGTGCGTGTTGCGTGTTGCGTGTTGCGTGTGCTTACATTCATGAAGAGTCAGGGAAGTCAGTCTGTTGTTATTTCTGCTCTTACCGCAAAGATTAGCTTCACTGCTTCAACGCTCTGGAACAAACATCGTTTTTGTGAAATATACTCTTCGGTGAAATGAAAGAGAAAACAGGTAAATGGAAGGATGCAGACAGTGTTTAGGTGGGGGGGGGGGGAGTGGGGGTGGGATAAGTCACTGCAGGAAATGTATTACAAATCTGTGTGTGTGTGTGTGTGGATCCGCACCTGCCATCTGCATGTCAGAAAATAGTTCTCAGAAAAGCCTCTTTACATTTACGCTCCATTTTGTTTAAGTCCCGTCTTTTGTCCTGGAGATGGTGAGTCTCTAAACAGAGCCGAGTGCGTCTGTGAAGATTCTCAGGGCATCCAGGCATGCTGCATGCCCCGGCTTATCGGGGAAGTGTGTGTGTGTGTGTGTGTGTGTAGGGGGGGGAATCCTGACATTTGAGATGCTGATCTCCAATCGGATATTACGGCGTAGGAGAAATTGTTTCTTTTCTCTCTTTCCGCCTCCTGGCGGGGCTGGCGATTCACAGGTTTTATTGCCAGCATAAAGACTCGCCCGGTTAACGATCCAGAATTAGTCTTTATATCGGCTCATTAATAAAATGAAAGCCGTTAAAGCGAATCGTTAAAAGGTGGAAGCCAGAGCAGACCGGAAGGGGGGCTTCGTGACGGGTCACACACAACCCCCCCCCCCCCCAAACCCATTCCCAAGAGCCTGGAGACTCTGGATCTGTTCGCTAGCCATGCACCTTGGTCCCTAATTACTTCTCCGTGAGATGCACTGTGATGCAATGCTTCGCCATGGTAACCAAATGCCAATTGTGACATCAGCAGCAAGTTACCGCGGCATGCGGGGTGTGGCGTGGGCGTGTCTAACATCCCTCCTCCTGGGAGAATGTGAGATGGTCTGGTGCGAGCGCTCTCAAACTCTCCCCCGTGACCAAACAGATTTGCTGGCCCTTTATATGAGCCGTGTAACTTCCCAGGTCACATGACCATGTTTCACCCAGAATGTCATCCAGTTGACACCTGGAAGATAGGATTTGTTAAGGTGCGATTTGGTGGTACCCCTCCCTCAAATAAGTCCAAAATATTACCCCCCCAGCAGGAGAGTGAGGCCATTCCTGGTCACATGATGTGAAAGACGGTGATGTGTTACTTGCTCCTGGGTAGAAACATGTGACACGGGAATGAGAGAGGAGGACAGAGTTTTCCCCCTGTGGTGGGGTGCAGATGAACTGTTTGGGGGAGAATTAAAAACATGCCAGCAGGGGGCGCTGGTACTGTAATGGCACCAGGATTAAAACATATACAACCGAAATGGGCAGCATGGAATGCATAAAATTTAATTCCGGGTTTTATAATGACCAAGAACAAGGGTCAGGTGTGCATCCCCCCCCCCCTCCCCCACCAGCCACACACAGCCCAAAGGTAAATAAGGTATATGGCGGATAGTACATCAAGCTGCCAGAGTGAGACGTTCATCTCCCTCCCTGTCCTCGCAGAAATGGACTCGGGCCCTGCACTGTCTGCTGGCTGACAGCTTCTCCGCAGAGATGGAAAGGGCCCGGCGAGTTCTACGATCTGCACGAGCACTGGGGGGAAAAAAAAAAAACAAAAAAGATTGAAAAATAGAGAAAGTCGGGCTGCGGATTGCGCCGGGATTTGTGGCGGCCCACGGTGCCGGCCGTCAAGGGGGACAGTGTGCTGTGACGTGGGCTGAAGCGTCGCCCTCCCCTCTCTCGGTTTCTCGCTCTGTCTTGACGCTGCTCTAAGCACGTTATTTATTTACCGAGAAGATGATGCTAACAGGGGCGCTGTGGCCTGTTTCCAGTCTCGCTCGTGGCCTGTTTAAGTGTGTGTCTCACCCACGTGGACGGACAGACACAGCCTGGGAGGGAAGGGAGTCGGCTTTCCAATAGATCTCGGCTGTTGAACCATTAATCCATGGTCAAATTCCATCTCTTTCTTCGTCCGTAGTTCATCTTGTATGAGGTAGCGGTCGATTAGGAGTCTGTCCCAAGAATGATATCACAGGACACGTACAAGGGCAGTTTAAATACACCAAGCCACCCACCCGTAGCGTGACCCCACTAGAAGAAAGCCACACATGCATGGGTACAGCATACAAACTCCCCACACACAGATTCAAACCCCTGACTCTGGTATATGATCTGAATCACTGCGATAGCGTAGCTGGACTAGTAATCTGGTAAACCAGACATTTCTGCGGTTGGTCAATGGGTGTGCGGGCTGCCCCCTTCTCGCTGGCGAAATGTATCAGCAGGCGAAAGGTATCATAGGGGATTACCCCCCCCCTCAGCAAAATTTACTGTGGGGCCCTAAGGAACCCCAAAGTCCAGGACCAACGTTTAATCCAGTAGTCTAGCCATCTATCGAGCTGCATTTACAGGTAAATTTACAAGTCGTATAATAAGTCAGAAATCTTCCAATCAGACATATAGATTCTCTCGTCCATATTATGCACAACTGTGGCAGGATTATCGCGAGGCTGACGCGATGGGGTTCACAGGCGTTTCGCGGCGTGCCAGACGCGGTCTCCCCGAGCTTTTCAGGTTAGCACCAGCCAAATTATCACGCTTCTTAAGCTCACATTATGTCAGCATTCCTCCGCCTCCCACCCCTACACCAAACTCCCCAGTCCCACGGGGGAACAGCACAACTGCCCAAGAAGGATTTAATTTCGCAGTAGGAACGACTCGGCAGTGAACCGCGGCTTTTATTTTTAATCTTATGACCTTTAACGGCAAAACGGAGAGAGCTGGCAGAGATATTATCTGATTTTGTTTAGCCTTCATCAGCAGGGTTTCATCAGCAGTGTTTTACTCTCTGTACACTGCGGCATGACCGTGTATTTTTTTTGGCCCCTATGAAATTAGCCGCAACCAGTCAAAGGTGTTTTGTTTAAGAGGTTTTTGCCGGAGTAGTATTGGAAGAGTCTCTCCCGGTGTAATACCATTCTGTCTGTGGCTGAGGTTTTTTCTGTAAGCCGGAAGACAAAGGCTTGCGGTTTGGCTCTGACTCATCTGGGGCACCGCAAGCGACCGGCTTTATTTCGTATGGGTTCAAGGAGATGTAACCTGACGGAGCTCCCTCCGTGAACTGCGACCGTGCCCTGAAACTACTCCTCTGGTTTCACCCGGTCGAAGCCGCGACCTTTCCGAGCTTCCAGTCCGCCGTAAGCTTTCACCGGAAGAGGCTGTTTTTTAAATATTCCGCTATCTGCCGCTGTTTGCCTTAAACCGGTCGCAGCCTTTCAAGGCCGAAACTGAGGAGCCGGCACATTTTAAGCTTTCGGCTGGTCGATATAACTTCTAATGCACGGCTCTTCCGCGTGTCACTTCCTGTCACATGACGCTGGGTGATTCCTAATCAACAACTTCGCTCATGTTGCCCATTTGGGTTCAAAGTCACCTGGAGCAGGACAGGCTGAGCTGAGTTTCCTGATATTTGCAGCACCGGAGTGCAAAACGTTGCCCATTCAGACGTCGCATCTGCATCTGCTATTTGAAAAAGGCTGACTCTCTGTCCCTGGGGATATGCAGGGGCGGAGCCGCAGAGGCACTGGCCCCAGCTGAACACTGATTGGCCCCTGGAGTTCCCCTCCCCTGTCACTCACTGATTCAAAACATACCATTAGCTAATGATAAGGTCAATCCCTCCATCTGAATTATGATTGCCTTAAAAAAATCCTAAATTCACCCCAGCTCTGTCCTGCTACTTACAGAAAATCTACCAATAAAACACGCACTAATTAGGCATCAGAATGTTTACCTGTATATGTTTACCTCTATGCCCCCTACCCCCCACCCTATTACAGGAGCGGGAGCAGACTCGCCATGGCCGGGCCGCTTCAGAAGCTCATCTCAGTCGTCCCCGGGGTCTGGATCTTGCTGATGCTCAGTCGATGCGCCCAGACCGGGTACGATGACTCACCGGCATCCACTATGCTCTTTATCCTTGTGGACAGCAGACGGGCTCTGTGCGGCTAACGCCTTCATTAAAATCTGTGTTTTTACTGTAACGGTCTGTAGCATTTCATCCAAGGCGGAGGCCGTCGGATGAACGGCGGAGGCCGGGGCTTTGGCCCAGATGGGGCCCCAGTGCCGCCAGTCGACTCTCACTGCCCAGTTTCCTAATTGCGAAAGACCAATTCCAGCTACCGTCTGCCAGTATGTGGGAGGAAAAACATTAGCATTAGCACAAAGACCCTAACGAGAGTGATGTTGGCTAATTTGGCACCAGAGGATGGGTTCAGGTGTGGACTGACCAAGGGAGTCACTGGCCGTTTTGCCCAACCGAAGTGCTGTTGATGTTCTATTGGCGCTACAGCCTCTGTTATCCTAGCTTTTGAATGCTAAATGTTATGAAGTGTAGCTGATTTTAAACACGTTGGAAAGCTAGCAATGATAACTCTTCTGAGGTTTTGGTGAAGAGGTGGGTTTGTTGCTACTGGGGTCCCACGCAAAATCACCCCCCCCCACCACCACCACAATGTCTAAAAAACGAAATAAAGCATAGAGTTGGAAAAATTGCAACTAACTACCTGGTTAGCGGAACATGCTACTCCGGGGTCTCCTCAAATAATCGCCGAATGCTTATTATTTAGTGTTGTGACTCTTTGTGGCCCTCAAGACATCAGAGGCCCCATGCAAACACATGGTTTGAAGGGTGGTTAGGTATCAAAAGGGACGCGGGATGAGGACAGAGCACGGAGCCTCGTTTTAGGGAGGTGTGTAAGGCATCTTCTGATGCTGGTAAAAATAAAAGAGGCACGGAGTGAAAACAGTAGCTACTTTCTAACCAGGAGCACTTCTGTTTACTTTCGTAGAATGTTCTTCGAATCAAATTTGAGGTGTCTGATTGGCAGTAAGATTGCATTCTGTGCACCTTTCACTGTTTCTCTTCCCAGTCTCAGCGTGTTACTCTTCCTATATGAAAGGACACCTGCAACCCAGCAAATGCTGGACATTTATCACATGGGCTTTAGTTCTGAGGTCACTCGGGCAGCAAAGCCGCCATCCCCCCGCACCCATTTATCAAGGACCTATGTGATTACTTGAATGAGACATGTGACCACAGAATGATTTTCAGTTGATTGGAGTCTTGGGTGGAATGGGGGAATGGCGATTATGGAGATGCGACTACGGACAATGGGGTCTTATGATAGGCGTGACGCGCTTTCATGTAAGTCACCCCTCCATCCATCCATCCATCCATCCATCCATCTTTCATCTCCTTGTCCAGAAGAGGGTGGGCCCAGGGGAACTTAGTGGGTGAGATGCAGTGGTTGACTGAAGGATTTCTGGAGGGCATAAGAGGGGCCACAAATCTAAGAGGGAGGCTAACCTCATCATTAGACTTATCACTGGTTTTGAATCGGCTGAATTCAACCTGACTGACGGCTGAATCGGAACTATGGGAGCCCATCAGCTTTCAGCTTGTGGTCCCGCCCCTGTATACACCCCTAACAGGATGTCAGTCCATCGCAGGGCTCACACTTACACAGTGAATCACATGCACACAGTTATTTAGAGACAGCACCTAACTGCAGAAGTGGAGATTTCAGGTCCAGAGAGTACAAATCCAGACCAGGATTTTATTTCAACCGACCAGGTGAGTACTCCTTGACTGTGACTCTTTATACTCAACTGGTTGGTTGAAACAAAATCCTGGTCTGGATTGTTGTTCTCCACACACACAAAGAAGGCCCTTTACCTCCATTTTAAAACACTGATTTTTCAAACCACTCCCCGCGTTCACGTTCTAGCTAGGGAGCGCTACGTTATATGTTTCAGTTCGGCATTTGACTCGGTCCCCGTCTGCCGGCGTGTACTTGATTTATTCATCATCTCTCCAGCGCCGTGATGGATTTAACGGTGGCGGCGGATGAAGAAGCGACGTCCCCGCAAGGGTGACGGGCTCCGCCGTGCACCACGCTCCGAGGGACCGATACCTCACCGCAGCCAAACATCATCACAGAGAGGAGGCGCCTTTACTATGCAAATGAGGCATAACGGAAGGGAGGCGAAACGAGCAAGACGAATCCCCCACGAATGGACACATCCAGGCTGGGGTCTGTCTCTCGGCAGCGCTTACGTTTCCCGTTACTGAAGTCGGAGGCCAGGATAGTCCCATTCGCTCGTCTAACCCACTTCCCGCGTGATTTCGAAACACTTCCCGCCGCCTTCCAAATTCGCCACCCCCATTTCGCTCAAATAATACCCCCTCTTTCAACATTTCCCCCAAAACGGTTCAGCAGCACCTGCAAATAAAAGAAGAAAAAATGCAAAATGATGGCGCGCTAATTATAACCGGGTGGTAGCCCTGTGTCGTTAGCGGCAAGACTTCGTTTAAGGTCTATTATATCTCAGCGGAAATCTAATTTAACGATATTTAGGCTCCATCCGCTTTTCTCAAGAGCTGGATTAAATCTTTTAAATTAATAATTAGCAGAAGACACCTCCGCTTCCCCCCTTGTTGATAAAGCTGGCAAAGGGAAGTGATTCCAGATTTAGTTACGCCCCCCTCCCTCACCCCACCCCGGACCCACAGCTCCGCGCTCGGTTAAAGTTTTGTTTTTTTTTATGATTTTTCTTTTTTTTAAACCTGTCTTGTGTCTATAAACAGAGTCGTCTGTCAGCACCCCAGAGGTGCCACCAAGGCTGCCAAATCAGTCTTATTCTTGGGACAGGTGGTAGCAGGGCGACTCCCGGCGGAGGCGCGTGGTAAATGGGCGCCCCCTGTTGGTGGGAGGATGGTGCCGTCACCCACAGGACCTTCTGCGGCTCTCCTCCATCCTGTCTTCTCCGTTTCCCGGCTGATTATCATGCCCCCCCCAGGTAGTTCCAGCAGCATTCCCAGCCCAGCTTCACCTGCATGGCCTCGCTTGTTACCCCCGTGGCACTGGGGCCCCCCGGTGCTCGTGGCTTTGTTGATACAGTAGGGAGGGTAGTGGTTGGTTAATGGATAAAGTCACGGACAATTCTCACAAAAACAGCTCTGGGGACCCCTGCAAAACGATCCCTGTCCCACTGCTGCCAGATGCCCCCCCACTCTCTTACCACGCCCTTTGTCATGTGACTGCCGCTTAGAAATGCCCTGAATTAATTTCGAGCGTAGTGCAGCCTGACTGTCCCTCCCCCCACCTGCTGTCCCCAGCCGCCCCATCCTGCCTTCCATCTCATACGGCCCTTTTGTGATGCATTTGCTTCTTTGCTGCGACCTTCTGCAGTGCCATGCATTACCGACCGTGCAGCTGAATGTCTGAATTCGCCTTGGAATCTCACTGGGACTTGAACCAACAGCCTATTGGGGGTGCAGTCAGTTCTTTTACATAATGCCAGCAGCTGCCTGGTCTGATGAGTATGAGGAACAAATGCAATCAAAATAGTGTTTAATATGTGGCCAGCAGCGGTGTTTACCACCACTTCAACTGTGCGTTTGTGTGGGCCCCCCCTTTGGTGAAAAACAGTCGCTACACTGGGAGGTGGTGCTGGGGTCTATTCCAAGCATCACAAGACACAAATTTGGGCTACACCCTGGATGGGATTCCAGTGCATCGCAGGGGCATCTGAAGACATTAAAGAGTTTTTTCTCTGTGGTCTGTGTTTGGAAACAACAGACGGGGGGGCTGCTCACACAGGCCTGTGGCCTCGGCTTTCGTAAGAAAGCTCCCCGGTGGAGAGCTGATCCATTATTTATCCTTTGTGTTTGATTCACATTCACGCTTGGAGTTTTCCCATATTTTTCATAATTAGCTTGCCATTTAAATATTGATGACCCAGAAGGCAAGCGGCCCGTCTGAAAGACCAGAGCAGCTTTCCAGCTCCTTTCATGGCCAGTCAGGTGACCTCTCTCTCAACCTTCTCTGGGCTTTATGATATTGTCCTTCAAATCCGATGGGTCACGTGTGCTGCTGCATTCCTGTGCTTCTACATCCCCGTTCCTCAGACTCCTTCCTGTTTCTGCTCAACTCTTTTCCTGCCGTCTAGGTCCAGCCTGCTGCTGCAGGGCTTCTCTTTTTTTTGTTTGGTGCGTCACACCTACACCACACGCCATGCCTGACTTCATCACGTTTATTGGTTTTATTTATTTGCCAGATGCTTTTATCTAAAGTGAGAGCGACCGAGAAGACAAGGTCGGACAGTGCCAGAAGCAATTGGGGTTAAGGGCCTCGTTCAGGGGCCCGAGTGGTGAATCACCAATCGTGGGATTTGACCCAACAACCTACCGATCACAGGCACAGAGACATAACCTGCTGAGCCACACACCACCCTACTGCTAGTATCGGGAACCCGATGCTGACATCCCTGATTTGTTCATAACCTAGAGTAAATTCCGGGAAGAAATCCAGGCTGCCGACCCTGGCGTGAGGCTCCCTGCCACCCCCAGCCCGCCCACTCCTGTCCCCCTACACCACAGACAGGTGTCTGGGAAGCCTTCGGCTGATCAGTCATCGTAATTACTGCCCCATCTTTATTTGGGATGCTCTCGCTGGCCTTGTTTTTTGTTTTTTGTTTTTTTGCAACAGGTGATTTATTAAGTGTGAAGATGTACTGCTTTAAATTACTGCTCTCAGGCTGTTCCAACTGGGTCCTGGTATAATTTGTTCCCACGAGATGGCTGGAGCGGGCAAATTTTTAATCATTAATGTTTTCTCACATTCCTCGTTCAGGAGGCGTTCGGGTGGAAAAAGCATATTTTTCTGCTTAAAAAAAAAAAAAAACGTTATGAAAAAACAAAGCGAGGGGCTCCTTGGTTGTATCTCGCCACTCGTTGCTGGGTGAATACCACGTAAATGGAGCAGTGCAGGGGTGATTGGAGGATATCTGGGGGTGGGGGAGGGTCATAATACTTACAACCTTATCATTAGCCAATTATATGTTTCGAATCAGTGAGTGACAGGGGGGGTGCACTTCGGGGGCCAATCAGCCAATGGCCCCGCCTCCCCCCCTGTGTTTGTCCTTTGCATCGTATGAGGGTCTCTTTTACTCTGTCAGGCACCCAACACTAAAGCTAAGGTCCTAATCTTCTGCTACTTCTCTTCTAAATTGTGTCATTATTTTTCCTTTCTTTTTTGCCCCTCCGAGCCAAAGCAGCCACACTTACTGTGTCCAAGTGTCCCCCCCCCCTCTGTTTGGATCAGCGAAATGTCACCTGTGCTTTGCTTGGTCAAGCACTGGAGCCGAACGCGTCCCTGATTTATTAGCTATTAGCCGACGTCCTCGGTCCTTATCGGAAGGACGAGGACATATTGGATTGAGTTTCGAGATCTATGCTAATGGTGATAAACCACATATTGGCTAGCTAAGCACACTCTGTACTAATCACCACTGCATAATAACCATTAGTAACCTACCTGGATAAATAAACATCCATCACTATAACTGTATGTCCACAGTGCTGGGGAAGTTACTCATTTCGACCAACCAGTTGACTTATGCAGAGTCACAGTCACAGAGAACTCAACTGGTTGATTGAAACAAAATCATTGTCTCGATTTGTACTTTCTGGACCAGAACTTTTCTGGATAGCTTCCCCATCACTGCTTATCCAGTGCAAGGTCACTGCGACCCATCCCAGGAAGGGGGTTGAGAGCTGTGCCGGCTGCACAGTGAGCGTGTAAATCCCACAAACAAGGCTGAAGACTCGAACCCCCAGCCTCTTAGGTGTCAGGTGCCAGTGCTGCCCACCTACTGTAGTCATGCTGGTAAAACTTGCACTTACATGAACTTAAAACATAGCTGCTTCTATAAAATGCAACAACCGCGGATTAATAATACGCCAATTAATGTGATTTTCCTGCCAATGGCCATCCTACGCTTTTTTAACAAGCCCCAAGTCTATTTCCCAACGACCGATCTGTGTTTCTCATGTGTTTACGCCCATCACCCAAGCTTAAGAGTGTCAGCTGACGTTTTGGTATTATATACACGACGTGAAGACGCTAACGAGTGCAGTGAAGACGAAAACGATGGTGCTCCCTCCCGTCCCACCAGGGGAGGGGTGTAGAGCCCCCCCCCCCCAAAACGGTGTTTCTCACCGTTCCGGTTGACATTAGAAATGACAGCTTGAGGCTGCTCTCTTCCCCAGATTATAGCATATTAAACACAGGAGGGGAAAATGGATGAGAGGACAACTGTACTTAAGGGTCTGGAACGATGTTTCTAGGTAAATATTCTCTTATTCTCGTATTCTACGTCTGCAATCAGAAAGCAGCATTTAAAGGACTGCTTGTCTTCCCTCGAAGATGGCCGTAGCTGTTATTTAAAAAAAAATAATAAAAATCGAATAACATTTCAGGGTTCTGGTGACCCGTGAGGTACCAGCGTTAATTTTTAATGACAATTTATTGGTATATCTGTGTTTAATAAGCAGCCCCTCCCAGCCCACGGGAAGTTCGGCACTGAAGGAATGGAAAATCGCTCGAAAATTCTGCTGAGACAGACACTCTGGATATTGCAGGTAGAGCGGCGTGATCTGAGAGCGCCCCCCCCCCCACCTCCTCCACCTTCTCCACCTCCTTCTTAGTGCTTCATATCTGCTCGGGAACACTTAGGGAAAAATGGAGCCCAACAAATGTAAAAAGCTGAATGTATTCTAATGCGGACTCGTTAATGATTAATCAACAGGTATGACTAAGAACAGGCAGCCCCCTGGGGCAGGCACCTCGGGGGAGGAGGGGGGCTTCAAGGTTTTAAAGTGGTGCTTCTTAGGCATTTAGAGGGAAGAAAAAAAACTGCAGGTGGGTGGAACTGTAGCAGTATAAAGACCTTAGGCGAGTATAAGGATTTTTTTTTTACATTTTACCTATTCATACAACTGGATATTTTATTAAAATGATTCAAAAACCTTTCTCAAGGGTACAACAGGAAGCTCCAGGCCTCAGAATGGAAATGTCGGCATCATGGTGAGACGGGTGTGCCCAGACTTCCCTGTTCAGGGCCCTGGCTGTTTCACGTGGCGGATTAAGACAAGCAAGAACTGTCAACAGGAGAGGAGTCATGGCTGTAGCAGTGACTCCCGCCTGAGTCCGAGAGGGCAGTGGAGACGCGGTAGATGTGGTCTGCCTGCGGTGTAGCCACCGTGCAGATTGGGGAGAGGTCTGTGCTGTCTGGGTCTCGCGGGAAGGTCTGAGATGGAGAGACAGGCAGACAGATGACAGACAGGAGACGTAGAGATCTAGGAGAGACACAAATAGAGAGACCAACAGAGAGAGGCTGGAGATAGATAGACAGAGACAGACAGACTGGACAAAGACTGAAAGAGATTGACAGACAGACAGAGAGACAAGCAGACTGGAGATTGAGGGACAAACAGGAGACAAACACGCAGAGAAATAGACAGAAAAACAGACGGAGAGACAGACTGGAAACACGAGATAGACAGAAAAGAGACCAACAGATAGAGACAGACAGGCTAGAGACAGACAGTAGACAGACAGAGACAGAGAGACAGACCGACTGGACACAGACTGACAGACAGAGAGACAGGCAGACTAGAGATAGAGAGACAGACAGTAGACAGACAGAGACAGACCGACTGGACACAGACTGACAGACAGAGGGACAGGCAGACTAGAGATAGAGAGACAGATGGGAGACAAACACAGAGAGACAGACAGAAAGACATTTAGAGAAATAGACTGGTGTCAGGAAGAATGACAGTGAGAGAGACAGACCAAAATATAGACATACAGATCAACTAAATAATACCAACCAGAAGCCCACATGCCCTTACTGAGTGACAGGGTAGCATTACCATAATCTAACCAAAAGGTCACTATTAGCAGTTCCTGGGAGTGTCACACCAAGGCCGGTCACCCATTAGATGACTGAGGTGGCCGTCTACGCACTGTTTGAGGGGGGGTGCCCACTTAGCAAGCCAATTTCCCTTTGTCTCGGACGAGGGGTATCGATGGTGAAGCTTGCCTTGGGCGCCACTTGGACTTTGACCTCTACTGACTGTACCGTCCAATCAGGAAAAGGCATGGAAGCTGTAGGATCTGTGAATGACTATGGATAAGAGCATCTACAGACACCAGGAAGAATCACCATTCATGTTATTCGAATGACTGGCCTCCAGCACGGGACTCCACTGCCTTGTACCTGATGCCGCGTTGAACAAGCTCAGGGTCCAGGACAGTTTTTCCCGATCCCATCCTTGGGGATCCACAGGCAGTCCATGTTTTTGCCTGGCTGGGAGCTCGGAGGGAACAAAAACGTGGACCGGCTGTTGATCCCCGAGGACCGGATTGGGAGACACTGGTCCGGGGCAATCACTTTGCGAGGCGTCAACATTAGACCGGCATTAGACACAGATTTAAATATCCTCAGTAACGTGTGATCACGCATTATGCATCCATATAGTGAAATGCTCTTAATGAAGGTGATCATGACAGGTGACTGATGCGTAACGCGATTCCAACTGCATTTCGTCTTCGTGTTAAATCGACGGGCTCTTCTTGATGTGTTTCGGAGCATTAAAAATAGTGCGTTAGCGTCATTTAGGTAAATGATTACTTTGCTGATTCTGATAATGAGGCTCTTTGCCAGGCAGTCCCGTGGACACGGTTGCCAAGTCACGCCTTCTGATTCTCACGCCCATGCAAGAAATCTTACGGCAAACCCTAGAGACCATTTGCAAGGTAATAAAACTCGTACATACATCTGAATGCGTGTGTAGACTGAATTGAAAATCTCAGTCCAGCCAGCTGACCGAAGGTGGCAGGCCGGCCCGTGGATGTTTACAGCGTGTGTGTTTGTCACGCTTGCATTATCCGTCGGAGCGGACCCTTGTTAGCGAAATGAGGGATGATGGAGAGGTGGAGGGGGGAGACATCCACAGCATGAAAACAGTCGTTTTCCTCCAGTCACCCCCCCCACCTTACGGCTCCCTCTCAGCTCTGTTAACGACTTGCAAATTGTGTTTTAATACCCGTCGTCTCTGCGTCGGGAAGCCGACCTGACGGGGGATCCTGTCGTGAGCCGTGATGCGAGCTGTTCGATTCCTGCTAATAAATGTCCCATTTGGGCTGCGGGAGCATTGGGGAAAGGGGCACTGGGGTGGGAGGGGGGGTCGTGCTGGTCTGAGGTCGATCGTGACCGCTGGGGACAAGGCTGCTTGTTACGCGGCGGCCGTTGCATGTCAGAGCTGCGTTCCAGAGGCTCCTGTCGGTCCCAATCACATCTCCTGTGAAGCTGGGAAGGTATCTTTATACATAGCTGGAGGATCTTTATTGTGTGTGTGTGTGTGTGTGTGTGTGTGTGAGGCTGATTCAGAATTGGGCCACAGATTAAATCACGGCGTAATCGATATTTTAAGTAGTGGTTGTAGCAGAGCAATATCGGAGTTTCCCATGATTCTCGTTCGAATCTTTGCACATTGATCGTCTGGAAATGTAGCAAAATTAGCTGCCGCCCAGCTAAATGCTAATGCCGGGCTCGTCGGTTGCAGCCCCCCTCCCCAGCTGGCCGGTGTCACATCTCCAGAGAGCTCAGGCACCCGATCATCTCGCCAGTTTTATCACTTCAGCTCTGAGCGGAGCGGGGGGGGGGGGAAGCGAAATTCCAAAACTCAGAGCGAATAAATTAAATTTTGCCACATGAGGGCACACAATCATCAGCATCAATAAAAGCAGGAAGCTAATTAAAACTGACAGGCCTGACTGATAGCAAACAGTCATGACGGCAGCTCGGGAGGTTTTGGGAAACGCTGGCCCTCGGAAAGGCGGCGGCGGTGGGGGGGGGGGGGGGGGGGTGGGCATTGAAATTTGCTACTATTCGCTGAAATTTATTTCTCACATAGACGGCAGCGATTAGCACGGCCTTGGGGAGAAGGCTGTCTGTCTTAGCATTAGCGGTGAGACGCATTTCCTTAATAAAGTCACAATATAAAATAACTATGATATTTGAATGAATACCATTAGCAGGCATAACTAACAGAGTCACGATTGTTGCATCATGCGAGCTACGCGATGCTAATTAGCGCCTACGTTTCAGGGCTGGGTCAAACAGCCGATGCATATTTATAGGAATTAGTGCCGCTACAGGTTCGTGTGCTTCGGTCTGTCCTCCTGCCCACCAAACTGGAAAGATCGGAGTGAGCAGGTCAGACCTTTTGCAATTGGGGTCACACTGCATTTAAGATGCGACTAAGTGGAAATCCATACACATTAATGCAGATCGGAGCAGAATGCGTCCCGTATCGACGTGCCGGTCTCACCTGCGACTTCCTGACATGGGCTCCTCAGCAGGATGATGTCATCCTCAATCTCGTGAACACTATTTTTTTTTGGGAGGGGGGGTTGGCAGCATAATTTTCTTTTTTTAGACCATAGGAGAAGCTCTCTGACTAATTTTTTTGTTTACGCCTGCGCCCCCATTTGTTTACTTTCATGGTTACTGTGAGGAACACTAGGATTCAAAACAACCCCCCCGACAAACAGCAGCCCTGGGTACCTGGGGGAGGGTAACCACTTATCAGTCAGTGAGTGGCCGGTTTCTACAGGAGCCCTGAGAACGCCCAGCCCCACCCCTTTTCCAGAGAGTTCCATCTCACAGGTATGGGAAATGGGGGGGGGGCACATTCACTGGTCAAAATCCGAGAGGCTCTGCGTGCTCCACTTAGCTGCCTTTGGTTTGTTCTGGTCATGTTGACTTGCAAAGCGAATGACGCCTCCTTGCTGTGTGACTGGCGGCCGTGTGGGGTGCGTGTGAGGGTCTGGCAGGTGACGGGAGCTGCTGTCTTGGTGTGTGTGTGGTGGAGGGGGGTGGGGGGGGTCCTGAAGCCCACCGAGCTCTCGCCCCGCACCCTCCTCGTCAGACTCTCAAATTCGTCCGCCTGGGAATAAAAGCTCAAGAATAATGATTGCACTGCACATTTAAGGCAATTAAGAAAGCGGAGATTGGATGCATATTGAAGACCTCATTTACGGCTCGCTCGCGGAATATTATGCAAAGCGGAGGCGCGGGTTTCTGATTCGGGCTCCCCGGCAACCTCCTGCTAATCCTTTCCGACTTGGACCCATTGTTTTCTCCTTGTTCCGAGGCTCCGTGCGGCAGGCCGCCACGTTCCGCGTCAAATTAAACCTTGACGCGCTTAGGTCTTAATTAACATGGCTCCCCGGGGGCCAATCAGAATCCCCGGAAACCCTCCCGGCCAGTCAGAAGCCCCAGAAACCCCCCTCAACCTATCAGAAACCCTCTGGGCCAGGATCTTCTGACCGTCGGCTGTAATGGGGGCTGGTTTGGTCCCATCTCGATCTTGTGCTCACGATCATGATTTGTGCTGTGGTCTCGCACAAAGGGCCATGAGGCTCCTCCCCTTCAGTGGGGTTTGTGGTTCATGTTGGGTTTTCTGCCAAAGCTCAAAGGCATGTGGATTGGCTTCTCTAAATTGACTTACATGTTTGACTGTGCGCCCCGCCTTGGGCTGGCATCCTGTCCAGGGTTTCCCCTGCCCTGTTCTACCTAGGATAGGTACCAGACCCATCTGCAAAACCCATACGGAAGAAGCAGTACTGGGAAACGCATGAGTGCCTGCTCCTCTTCCTGCTTTAAACATTTATATGGCTAGTTATTACGATGCAGCAACTCACTCTATTGCTCAAGGGTACATCAACTGCAGGGACTCAAACCTGTCACCTTTGGGATTCTCACCAGTGTGTCACCAGCTGCTTACATTCCTGCTTTCGGATCTACTGTTGCTCCTTCCTTCAACCAGCCCGAATAAGTAAAGTTGTCAGCGGGGTATAACTCAGCCCCCCCCCTCCCCACCTCTCCCCCCACAGGTCGGTGGTTGGGCACAAGGAGCCAATTCCCGATGACAGCAAGGACAACATTACAATCTTCACCAGGATTCTGGACAGGCTGCTGGATGGCTACGATAACCGGCTGCGACCCGGTTTGGGAGGTGAGCCTCATCTCAGGCATTTAGAGACAGCCTCCCCCCCCCCTCCCCCCATGACAGCCTTGCAGGGGTTGGCTGCTGGATCCAAGGCCCTCTAACAGACTGTTAGACCCCCAGCTCAGACATTACAGCCTTGCAGCTCCATAAACGCACATTTCAAGATTCACGATTCTTTAATCGTCACATACATAGTTATACAAAGTACAACACGTAGTGAAATGCATCCCGAACCACTCTTTTGTAGACTGTGCAAATTAAAAATCCAGTTATGGTCAAATTAAAGTGCAAAAAGCTGAAATGCAAGCAGAGAAGTATGTTCAAGATGAATGGTAACACAGATATAACAAAGTGACCAGTGTAACAGTGTGGATATGGTGAGGAGTACAAGAGCCCGATGTACCGTGGTGTGAGGTGCAGTGGCATGTTCAGGTTCAGAAGATTTACAACCTGGGGGTCGAAACTCCTCCTGAGCCTCTCAGTTCTGGTCATGATGTTCCTGGGTCTCTCTCCTGATTTCAGAAGCTTAAACAGGCTGTTGTTGGGGTGGGATGTGTCCTTCATGATCCTGAAGGTCCTGCTCCTACATCTCTTGATGTAAATGTCCTGGAGAGATGGAAGGGCCGACCTGCAGCAACACTCTGCAGCACGGATCACCCTCTGGAGGGCTTTGTGATCCTGAACACAGCTATTCCTGAACCAGGAAGTAATGTTCTGAGTCAGGATGCTCTCCACGGCACCTGAGTAGAAAGTCCCTAGGATCGTTGGAGAGACCCTGAACTTCCTCAGCTGTCGCAGGTGGTACAGGCACTGCTTAGTCCTTTTGGACTGGACTTGGATGTGAACAGCCCATGTCAGATCCTCAGAAATGTGGACAGTCAGATATTTAAAACTCCTCACCCTCTCCACAGGAGATGCGTTGATGTTGAGGGGAGTGTAGGCTCTCTGCTGCCTCCTGCTGAAGTCCACCACCAGCTCCTTTGTCTTGTCGACATTCAGCTGGAGACTGTTGTCGTGGCACCACACTGCTGGGTTCTCCACCTCCGCCATGTAGGCCGACTCATCGCTGTCGGTGATGAGCCCCAGGACCACTGTGTCGGCTGCAAGTTTAACAATGGTGTTGGAGCTATGAGTGGCCTTAGAGTCATGGGTGTAGAGTGCGTACAGTAATGGACTGAGTACGCACCCTCGTGGAGATCCTGTGTTGATGCTGATGCTGTTGGAGATACAGCTCCCAACCCTCACCACCTGTGACGTACCCGTGAGAAGGTCCAACACCCATGCAAACAATCGGTTATTTACTCCTAAGCTCCTCAGTTTAGTGAACAGTTTGCTGGGCACGATTGTGTTAAATGCTGAACTGTAATCAATGAACAGCAATTGCACATAGTTGCCCAGTTTCTTGTCCACATGGCTGAGGGTCGTGTGCAGGACGTGGGAGATGGTGTCCTCCGTTGATCTGTTGGAGCGGTAGGCGAACTGCAGGGGGTCAGTGTTGCTGGGGATGGAGGAGGAGATGGTGTCCTTCAGGAGCCTCTCAGACACTTCCATGACCACTGGTGTTAATGCAACAGGCCGGCAGTCATTCAGGCGTGTGGGCTTACTGTTCTTGGGTATGGGGACCATGGAGGAGCTTTTGAAGCACATGGCGACCACAGACTGCGCCAGGGACTCGTTGTAGGGGTAAATGGATGAATGGATAAGCAAATGAATGAACAAATGAAGAAGTATAAGAACAAATGAATGAATCAGTCAGTGAGAAAACAAATCTATGAATGGGCAAATTAATTAATGAACGAAGAGATAAATAGTAAATGAATGAATGAACAAATGAATGAACGAACGGATAAATAATGAATGAATGCTTGAACAAATGGAGGAATGAATGAACAAATTCATTTAAACAAATAAATAAACAAATGAATGGAACAAATGAATCAGTATAAGAACAAATGAATGAATGAACAAACAAATGAGTGATTAGACAAATGAATGAATGAATGAATAGATAAATAATAAATGAATGAATACAAATGGATGAATGGACAACCAGACAAATGAATAAATGAATGAAGAAACAAACAAATGAATGAATGAATGAACAATGAAACGAATGAATGAATGAATGGAGTAAATGGATGAAAACAACAGCGATGCCTCTACTAACCTCACATCTCAAATTTTCTATTTTACTGCAAGGCTTGAGAAAAAAATATTTCCATGCAGCAGCAGTTTAATAGTAGTTTACTTGTTTGTTTACTTTCAGTTACCAGCTGGATTCATGTTAGATGTATTTTCACTGCAGTGAAACAGTTCAGATGATTGTTCTACGTGGTTTATAATAAAACCTAAAACCAGCAATCTCCGAGCATCTGAAAAGTGGGGGTTATGTTGCTGGAATCGTCCCTCGGCCCACCATTTAATCCCGAGTACGTTAATGCCAGTGGCAGGTTTGCTTGTGAGAATTAGCCACAGTGCAGGCTAAAGGCTAACGCAGCCATGCACCGCTGTCGACGAGCAGAAGCCGCGGGTGGTCCCACGGGGGGCGGGAAGTGAGCTTGCTCTCACGCACGGCACGCTGTTACTGTTGCGAAGAAGTGGAAAATTACAGGAGAGATCGGGAAAAACGGACTGGAGATAGTTGACAGCTCGCTGCCGAGTGTGAGAGGAGGGGGTGCTGGGTAACTCTGGGGGGGTTTGCAGGGTTTCCTGTACTGTACGTACTGACAGCAAGACGCGGTTGTTTTCTCCACTCCGTTTGACAGCCTTGGACTAACGAGGCCGCGCGGGCCTGGTTTACAGTGGCCCTGTTTATCTGTGGCCCGTCAGAACCTCAGGCTGGATCAGCTAACCTGTCACTTTATGGAAGTTGGGTTACAAAACTGCCTGTTCTGGTAAAAGGGTAACTATCTGACTCAACCGAGTGGAGGCTGGGAAGCTGAAACGAGCAAAAGCCTGACGTCATAATTGCCCCCTATTGGAATGGGGGTTGACCATGAAGCAAACATCACCAAATGAAAATATACCACAGCTAGGGACCCCCTCCTGCTAATGCGTGATTACATAGGTAACCACTGTCTTTGAAACACTTAAATAAGAGATTATTGACGTCTTGTCAATTCTACGACGTGTCTCTGTGAATCTTAGACCCCCCCCCGATGAAGATCTTTGCCTTGATGCTATGGTGATTTCAGAGCGTCACCTCATTAAGAGCAGTCACCCCCCCGCCCCGTGTCTGCGGAGTCTAGCGCTAACTAGTCAGCGCTCAGCACGACAACCGACTTCCCATTTAATCTGGATCAAATGAATTAAGGTCGATTTAACTCATCCGATCAATTAGCCATTTCTTTTTCTCTGTGCCAGTTAGACTCGGCGAAACCGCAACCTTTGTTAGCTGAACGAGGGCAAAGAGAGAGAGAGAGAGAGAGAGAGAGAGAGAGAGAGATGAAAATGTTCTGAGACTGTCGTCAATCATGTTGGGTGGGCTTTTGATTAATTAGTGATTAATTAGTGCCCGGAGGCATGGGGAAACCCCTTGTGACCCATCTGCTGGACAGAAGGTGCCAGAGATACATCCAGCGCCTTTGTTCTTACCGCCGTTTCCCGTGATCTTATCTCCTCAAAACGCCGGCATCACGGCACTGCGGAAAATCGTCCGACAGAACCCGGTCGAGAGACGCACTTTAACAAGGTGTTTTCCAATTAGTCAGACGTCAGGGTGTGCTGATTTAGCATGCGTGCATCACGCTCGACGCGGCACTGGGAGACCGTGTTTCTTTTTAAGGAAACAGTGGCAGACTGCCTGTGCTGAGCTGAATAAACTCAAAGATGTCTGTGTTTCAGCAGTTTTTCCCCTCCGAATCTTTGTCGTCGTCGTTCGTTTTTGTAAATTCGCTCTTTTCTGCAGCTGGGCTCGAGTGCCTTTGTAATGGATGATTACCCTGAATTCTGGTGCCTTTCGTCCCGACCTGAGCCCTGCCCTCTCCCACACAGGCTGAAAATCATCAGCAGACGTTAATCACATGACCAAACACACCTGAGATTTTATCGGTCGTTTTCTCCCCCCCCCCCCCATGTCTGTTCCAGAAACTGTGACTGAGGTGAAGACAAATATCTACGTCACCAGTTTCGGCCCGGTGTCGGACACGGACATGGTGAGTCGGGTCTCGTTTGTTTCGGGGGTGCGGTGGAGGAAAGGGGGGCTTGCACGTGTTCTGACGCATCAGCGAGATTAGCTCCCCGTCATCAGAGAGAGAAACCTCCCTCTGATCTCAGTAAGACGCCCCAGGAATCAAATCAAATCCATTCAGTGTTTTTGAAAATGCCTTCCGGGGCCTGGTGTCAATGAAAATCAGGGGGTCTTGTTGCGACTTTGGCCGGCACCAGCTGAAACAAGGTCTCTGTAATCGAGAAATTAGTTCTTCGCGGTGTTCTGAATCCGGCTAATGCGACCTGCTGCAGCGCTGCGTCGCATTTCTCCAAGAAGTCGTTATGTTTCGAGGCTTCATTCAAGACGCTTGGAGGCACCCGGCATTCCCAGTTGCGGCTGACATTGTTTCTTCATATCTTGACACAAGAGTAACTTTGAAGTTCAGTCAATATTTACCTCCCAGCTCTTGGAATGTGCCGTTGAGTTTCGGCTGCTGAAAAGACAGGGCCGTGTTTTCCGTCGGTATCAGAATTTTACGTTATTACACAGTCGCCGAGGTAGAGGCAGTAAAAAGAAATAATTAAATCTGTAACGAGGCAATGCGGGGGAGTGTGTGTGCGCGTCTTAATCATGCACGTAATTCGCTTTGGCGTGTAAGATTAATCGGCAAGGCAGAGCAGAGACGCTCTGTACGTGACGCCGGCCTTCTGTTATAAACGCTAAAAAGAAAACAGCTTTTTGTTGTAATATATGAGCCATAAACAACATTCAATTACGAAACAATAATTAGCTATGCAGGAATGAGCATAAGTCTTTTTAAATCTTAATGGATTCATTGGGTTGCCAGAAATGATTTATCAATTATAAAAAAAGTAAAATGGTTTCAATGCCTGATAAAATTATATGTGATATTACTTTATTTGTTTTCCTGCCAGATGCTAATTTTTGAGATGACTGGCTCATACCTTGTACCTTTTTGGCCAACAGCAAATGGCAGGATGGTGCACTAGGGTTCATCCACAACACTCATCAAGGGAAAGAGGCCTCCACTATGGAGGTTTGTAGATCTGTACTAATATAGGCCTCCAACTGTGAGGGTCATAGATCTGTAATAATATAGGCCTCCAACTGTGAGGGTCATAAATCTGTAATAATATAGGCCTCCAACTGTGAGAGTCATAGATCTATAATAATATAGGCCTCCAACTGTGAGGGTCATAGATCTATACTAATATAGGCCTCCAACTGTGAGGGTCATAGATCTATACTAATATACAGTAGGTCTCCAAATGTGAGGGTCATAGATCTGTAATAATATAGGCCTCCAACTGTGACGGTCATGAATCTGTAATAATATAGACCTCCAACTGTGAGGGTCATAGATCTATACTAATATACAGTAGGCCTCCAAATGTGAGGGTCATAGATCTGTGATAATATAGGCCTCCAACTGTGAGAGTCATAGATCTGTACTAATATAGGCCTCCAACTGTGAGGGTCATAGATCTGTACTAATATAGGGCTCCAACTGTGAGAGTCATAGATCTGTACTAATATAGTCCTCCAACTGTGAGAGTCATAGATCTGTACTGATATAGGCCTCCAACTATGAGGATCATAGATCTATTCCTTAGAGGCCCCCAACCAAGAGGATCTCAGATCTTTTCCTAAGAGGCCTCCACCCAGAAGGGCTGGAGATGCATTCCTTAAGATGCTCAATGGGAGGATCTTGGATCTGTTTCCTAGAGGCTTCCACCCAGGAAGGATGCATACCTGTTCCTTAGAGGCCTCTACCTGCTGTGCTTCCTGGGGATGTGGGTGAGGAACAAGGAGTAGGAGCTGTGGTGTTATGGATGTGAAGATGGATAAACCATGTCATTGCTTATTTATTGTCAGCTCTGTGTTTCTGCATCAACTTGACATTTATGTTTTACTTGTAATTATTTTAAAATAAAGTTGACCTAAATTATTGCAGTAGTCGCCAACAGCCCAGTGCCACGATGCCCCGGTCATCCTGAAGGAGCCTTTCTTGGCAAGGCCCTCAGAAAGTAGGTTGCAGAAGAAGCTGGGCTGGGGCAAGATACAGCCTCCTGACCCCATCCAAAGCTGGGTCTCTGGGGGGGGGGGGGTGTACAGAGGTGTCCATTTGTCAGGTCATCGAGCCTCAGCTCCACATTTGTCTCCAACCCGATCCGACAGGCCTGGGGCGGGGGGGGGGGGGCAGAATCGAGGCCAGTTGAATAGGCCAGAGGTTCTCCGGCTCACTGTCTCTGGCCGTCCTGGACTCGTTTTCAAAGCCATTGTCAAAAAGAGAGAAATCCCACAAGGCTTTAAGAGTCTGGGAGAAAATGTCGGATCACCTGAAAGCTCGGTCTACTGAGGCTTTTGTCTGGGGAAAAAATGGGGGAAATGCACCCTCCCCCTCCCCCCACTCGAGTTTTACTCAAAGTTTCACCCCTCTCCCTGGGTACTTTTGCTTTTAACTGGCTACGTTCTGTCCTGGGGTGGAGGGGAGCACGTGCGTAGCACGCTTGTAGGCAGGTTTTGGGCCTCGCTGGCCTCGTTCTTCTCCTCCGAGGTGGCGAGGATTTGCGTTGCCAAGCTCTGCATCATCGTCTGTATATTATCAGCAAAACAAAACTTCATTTCCCCTGTGGCCTGTTTGGCTACGACAGCAAGAGGCTCCGCTTTCCTCTGGTGACACACCTCTTTTCTGCAGTAATGGGTTCCTATTACGGTCCTCAAATTGCATTTTTTTTTTTCTGCAGAGGAGGAAAGGAAGAATAACACGCAGGGAAGGGAAGGAGAGCCTCGCGGAGGTCCTTCGCGGCGACAAATTAGAGCAGCGGCTGAAATCCTCCGCTCGTGTCACGGCGCGATGGTCGCCACGTTCAGTCTCTCTCCCCCGTCCTCGCTTGGGGGAACTTGCAGAGCCAAATTAGTCAGACTGTGTAGGAATAAAGTACATAACGTGAGAAGGTGAGGAGAGGTGAAATGCGAAGGGTGGGGGGCAAGCGATTAGAAAATGGGTGTTAAGTGTCAGCTGAAGAATGAAACCTCATGACCATACGCTTGCAGGATGGCAGCTGACTGATACGGCAGAGGCATATCTGACCCCCTTACTAATGTCGTTCTGCACCATTATATAAGAACCTGTTTATGATGAAAGGATTGAAACCTCAAGAGGCCTGTAGAACCAAGAATCGAAATCAAGAAGCCTGTAGAAGCAAGAATCGAGACCTCGAGAGGCTTGTAGAAAAGCCCATTCCCTGTCTTTTACCAATAGCCTTTATCGTGTTGCCATAGCTACAAGACAAGTCATTATGGCATTCTTCGGGCTCCATGGTAGCGGATTATCACCATGGTTCCTGATTGGTGTATGCACACTAGGAATAATCTGCGTCAACCTTAAAATGAGTGCCATTGTTTGTTTGTTTATTACGCAGTTTTGAAGTTTGTTTCAGTGCGTATACTTTTTTTGCTTTAATTACGATAAAGTACGTGTTGCGGGCTGTGATTAACGGCGTCGTTTGGATTAATTGATTGCTTAATGACTGGCTGGGCCGCTCTTGGGAGACATGACGGGACCTCTGGCGGTGATTAAGCATTTTCTGATCTTCAAACCCGACGAACAGAGGGTCACACGCAGCCGACCAATGGGACAGCGCCACAGGTGCCGCGGTAACGGCCGAAGCAGACAAATCGTTGCTGTCGCTGGGAAACGCCGGGGACTCCTAACCACGTCGATTAACGGCCACGGCGGGATATGGCGCGACACCAAAGGCCGCGGCACTGTGGCGAAATCAACAAATTGCCCAGCCGCCATGTCCGCAATCGCTGCCGCGCCGTCGCCCGGGAAACGGCGGATTCCACAAGGCACTCCAGAAGCCGCTGAAGTGGCCCGCAAAACAAACCGATACGTAGTTAAGTGGGAAAATGCCGTGTCGCACCCAGGGTGGCCGAAACGCCTTTGGCGGCAAATCATTCTTGTGAATTAGGACCCCCGGTGGACGAAAGCGGTAGTGCGGAATAGGCTGAGGAGGACACAGCTGCAAACAGAGTGACGAGAAGTTATAGCCTAGGGTAGGAAGTTACTACGCAGCACAGATGCTAACCAGTAAGAGGTCAGTAACCTCAGCCAGTGCTTCGGGATTGTAATTACACAGGGCGCTGGCCCAGTTATATGAGTTTTAGCATGTTCTTTGCCTTAGAGCTTAAGCTAACACTTCTCCTACGAAAGGAATTCAGGTCACACACCCCTATTGGCCTTACCGGCGCCAAGTCTGTCCATTGAGCTTAAACGGGCGACTTGCTGTTTACGTGTCTGCCGCTCTTAGCCCTAGGCAAGCCACTGTCCAATTACGGGGCGATTCCAAGAACAGCGTGGTCCATTCGCAGCCATGTTCGAGCCGCCAGGCTAATGCGGATGCGACCAATCGACCGTCCGTAACATGGGCGTGAAAAGCGTGACACGAGAACTACAAAGTAATTTATTCGGTATCGATTTTTCATACGCCTAGTGAAGCTTATTGACTTTATTCTTTTACAGTCAAATGGTAGAAGTTTCTCAGGGAATTATCTGAATATTTATTTTGAAATTCATTTCAAAGTGTTTGCAGGGAGGTTCATCAGGATCGCATGGAACCTGGAGCCTCATCCAGGCACAGCTGGGGTACACCCTGAACAGGAGCAGTTAAAGTCTGTTAAGTTAAAGTCTGTTGATCTGGTACAAACTGTTTCCAAGTGTGTAATGCCTCGAACTGGGGGGGGGGGGGTGATTGACAGAACATCAGACTATGACAGGAAAGACTGCAAGATGAATGCAATGCTAATGTTCTCCTTAATGATGTTTATTGTTAAAGTGTTTAATAGGGAGATGATGCTCGATCGTAAATGTCAGCTGGAGATGTGGCAGTTTTGACAGCGGCTATTCTTGGCACAATATGACGTTTATTCATGTTGCCAGAGCAACATACCATGTGTGGTCAGTACAGCACAGCACTGGTCTTTTGTCTATAACCATAAGTAACTTTAAGTAGCAGAATGTTACACTGTTACACGCTCTATCAAAATATCAAACAGAAGTTAAGTAACATCTTTCAGTAGTTTCATGTCACAAATCGCAACTTTTACTGCCATTTGGGAGCCGACACCATACTCTTTCATTTATTTTAAATGAGGATTTGGTGATTGTACTTGTAAATAGAAATGTGTTTATTAAATATCCACGGGGAATGAGAGCCAAAACAAACAAGAGCGAAAAGAATGATTTATGGTGCATATTCATAATTCATGTGCATATTGATAAATAAGAAAATAATCTTTCTTCCCAGGCATTCTCCATAAATTCCTTTTTATTTAGACTTTGAAAATAAACAGCGGTCTTGTAATGCCCTTCCAGAATCTTCTGTGAATTCACACCCCGCTTAGGTGGGAAACGCGATGCCGTTCTCGTATTGTACTCATGCCTCGGTACAAATGAAACCCTCTGTAATGGGAAATGGGACACATATATTGCAAAGGTGCCCTTAATTGAAGGAAAGGTGTGACCAGACAGCAAAGCCGGCGAAATTCTGCTTATGCTGTTGTCTATAAACAGTGAGTGAATTAAATAAGGGCAGAACATTTTTAAAACAGCCTCGGGGGGGGGGCTACATGTGCTCAGCTGTCCTCAGAGACACAAAATCTGGAGCAAAATTGAGCTCACCAATCGATTTCTTTTTGAATCGCATAAATGGATATATATGAGCGATTGTTCAGAATTCAGTAATTGAAAATGTGTGATTCATGAGAAGGACGTTCCCAATGGATTACTGCTCTATTTCCATGAGAATTGGTTATATATTACTGATTCCGTATAGTAATTAGTCACAGATAGTCTTCCTTCCTTTTTGCTCATGGGAGTTTTACGTGCACAAAAATGTTCTGAGGGCAGAAAGAACAATGATTGATTCCGAGAGATAACCAATCAGATTGTAGAGGAGGTGCGTCCAAGCAACTAGAGTAGGTGGGACCAACCAATCAGATGTTTTGCTGCTGGCTTCTCTAGTTGCTTGGACACACCTTCTCTACAATCTGATTGGTTCAGAGAGATAACCAATCATTGTTCTTTTTGTCCTCAAAACATTTTCGCGTAAGTTACACTCCCACAAACGTCCTTTTTGGTAGGCATCCCATGTTATTAGGTTCAACACTCAAATTAGAAAAAGTTCATAAACCGATTTCGGTAACGTAATTCAAATTCTCACTGCTAAGTTAACAAATATGCTCTGTTTTTGAACTATGTAATATTGTCTCATTTATTGATAGGTCTTTTAAAATTTTTGTTATTGCTTTTTTATTTATTGTTGAAATTGTCACTTTATCGTACGGTGTTGGACCTGAGTCATAAATTTCGTTCCGTTCATGAGTCAATATGTTAAGAATAACAGTAAATGAAACTTGGAACATGTTTGCTAACCGATAGGACTATTTTATATGAATTTATTGAATGCTGAAGCTTTACATTAAAGGTTTATAGCCTGGGCTAATGTTTAAGATAAATAATAAGTACAGTGTTGTGTGTAAGTAATACTGAAGCCAGATACGTGTTCGGTGAAGCTGATTACCCACAGACCATAAAAACTGTATAGGGTAGGCAGAGAGTTGAGTGCCTAGTTGGATAGAGGGGAAGTCTAAGCGAGAACAGAAAACCTACTGCTGTTTTCAAGAGAGAATAAGGAATGGGGAAGTGTCCACTGCAGTCACAGGTGAGTTGCAGCCTCAGTAATTGTTGGTATGGAAGAAAACAACACCGCGGGTGAACAGAATTGACCCTGATAAACATCCCGTTCCAAAACAGACAGTGCGCCCATCTCTGCTTGCAGAAAATACAACTTTAAAATTTTAAATCAGATGGGACGGTAATTCGAGTCAAAAGTTTGTGCTACGATTATGCATTCCCAAGTTTATTTTGATTTGTCCTGCTGATTATAAAAATAACATCGTGAAAGCTTGAGAAATGTTTGAGTCTACATCTTTAGACCAATAACAATTTATTTTAAAGCTGTGAATTAGGGTTATGTTAGCGGGGGTTGTTTTTAGCGATGGTTTTGTGTTGGTTAAACGTACATATTGGTATCTAGAGAGAGGGATAGAGCTAAATATATAAATATATTGACAATGACAATTTACTTGGCGTAGAGCACTCTCACCAGAGCTGATTAAGGGTTTGTGCAGAGGGGTGGAACAGCCAGCTACCTTTGCAGTGTGAATCCAGTGACCAGAATTAACTGTAACAACGGATTAGAGTGCCTCTGATGCAGCAATATTGATGACGACGACGAATTAGAGCGCCACTGATGCAGGGATGATGATGATGACGACGAATTAGAGCGCCGCTGATGCAGCGATGATGATGATGACGATGACGAATTAGAGCGCCGCTGATGCAGCGATGATGATGACGACGACGAATTAGAGCGCCGCTGATGCAGCGATGATGATGACGACGACGAATTAGAGCGCCGCTGATGCATCGATGATGATGACGACGACGAGTTAGAGCGCCGCTGATGCAGCGATGATGATGACGACGACGAATTAGAGCGCCGCCGATGCAGCCATAATGATGACGACGACGAATTAGAGCGCCGCCGATGCAGCCATGATGATGACGACGACGAATTAGAGCGCCGCCGATGCAGCCATGATGATGACGACGACGAATTAGAGCGCCGCTGATGCAGCGATGATGATGTCGACGACGAATTAGAGCGCCGCTGATGCAGCGATGATGATGACGACTGACAATAATGATGATGATGATAATGATGAAACTGATAATGAGACTGTGCGTGTGTCTCCTCCTTGTAGTGAACTTTCCCAATCACTCTCCAAAGATAGCAGTTAGATTATCGCATATGTGCATAAGTGTCACCCGTGCTGTGGACTGGCATCCCATCCAGGCTGTAGCCCTGCCTCGAACCCTGTCCTGTCTGGAATACATTCCAGCCACCCCGCCCCTTGCCTTGGCTTTAGGTCTGGATAATGGATGAATGTTTCTCCTTACCCTATGTAAGCTGGGCCAGAGAACGCCAAACGGTTTGCATGTTTGTGTTGATTTGCGCCTCCCTTTCTCTCCCATGTGGAACAGCAATTTTTCATTTTAACCATTTTTGTTTCCTTACAAAGCCTTTTGTTACCCTCTCAGACTAGGCCCTGAGAAAGCTCCTCTAATCTCTCATGTGCACGGTTCATTTTGTCTAGTTAGAGAAGCTTTCTCCGGTGACTCTTTGTAGTTCTATCCCCCTGCCCGCGTTTTAATATCCGCCAATTCAGATGAAAGTAAAAGTTCAGACCGAAATTTGTTTTCTACCAACCAGCTGAGTATTTTGTGACTGTAACTCTTTATATTCAACTGGCTGGTTGAAACAAAATCTTGGTCTGGAGTTTTACTTTCTGGACCTGAAATCTCCACGTCTGCCCAGCTGGGGGGGGGGGGGGGGGCACCGAACCCATGTCAGAAGGGATGTTATGAGCTACTCCAGGTTTTACAAAGTACTTTAAGTTTGGTTTGAAATGGGGGGGAGGTGAGTTGTCCACCTATTTAGGGGGATACATGATTATTGGGGAGTTGGGGGGGGGGGGGGGGGGGATTACAACCATCCCACCCCGTAATTTGCACCCATGGCTCCTTTGCTCGGCTAAATTGTTTGGTTCGTCTTGTGCTTCGACTGATTTGGTGCCCTGATTGAAAGATTCATCCAAATGTTTCACATTAACATTAGTGACACATCCATGATTATAGGAGACTGACCAATCAGCACACAGCAACTCAGTGCTGAAGTGAATTGAAATTCCTATTAGTTGAAATAGTTGAATGGTAGTATACGCACCCTGTTGTAGGTCATAGTGTCCCTCCTGACATTCATTAGGTGCCCCCCGTGCCTAGCTTGTATGCTGAATACTCAGGAGGAGCACTATGGAAACCAGTCAGAAACACCTCCGATCTTATTCCATGTCAGACCTTTTAGATCCTGAGTGGGATTCACGTAGCTGCAGCAGGCATACAGACGTGGTGGAATGTCGGAATACAGGCCTTTTTCCGCCTCTGCGTTGGCTCATTAGGCAAAGCCAAATGTTAGTGCCCAGAATATTACACACTCCATCAATAAACGCGGGATGATGGGTCGGCCCCCGCAAAGCTACGGCACATTAGGAGAATCCGAGGGTGTCCTGACTGTGGGAGTTCAGTGCAGCGGACCGAAATCAGTGCGTCTGCGTGCAGGACACCGGCTAGCAGAAAGCTGTGGGCTCCAAGATTTCCTCTGATGTGGACATTCTTACTTTAATGGACAATTCTGCATATGCATAATTAAAAAGTACAGGAAATACAAAGGAAATCGATGAATTATATATGCCTACATTCTGTTGTTAAATTGGCATTTAGCTCGCTGGTCCGTTCTCAGATGATTCTGAATATTTGGGCGGTAATCTATGCAAATGTGATTTTTTTTTTTTCCCCCTCACTTCCTCCCCTCTTTGATTTGTTGTCAGTTTAATGTCCTGAGAGGAATGGGCGCTAGCAGATTTAGGAAAAACTCACAGCAGGATCATGAGCCCGGGCCTTCCTGGTGCTACAACATGCAGAACATAAAACGGGGCTATTCAAGGGCCGAGGACCTTTCTTTACCTGTTAGCCGGGTGTGAAGCCTCTGGCCAATCAGAATCGGTAATTATTAAACTAAGTACCCGGGAGAACTGAAAACGAGGCCTGGATTTGGAGTCAACGGCCAGATTTGAATAGCCCTGCTACTGTATAGACTCTCTTGCTAAGTTAATATTGTCCCAGACTTCAGAAAGCATGTTCTTCTGGTCGTTGATGCCCCGTCCATGGTGTACCGCAGCCTTGTGCCCTATTCTGACTGTAATACACTCCCTCCCCACCCCCCAACACTGTCCAAGTTATGAGTATTGAGGTGAAATGCATGTTCTTCAGATGCTTTATGATGACTTAATAATTATCAAATTTTCATTCCCTCCGTATCGGGGTGACTGATAATTATGCCACGCCTCCTGACTCCGCCCCCTAGATCTCCATACCTCCTGTCTCAAAAAATTTACATTTCTGGCTCTTCCTGGCTGCCTGACAGCACTTTTGGGAGTTTTTTTTAAGCTAATCTTAAGGGACAGAACAGTAGGAGTGGATCTTAATTAACCAATTAACTTAATTAACCAATGACATCGCTGGCCACATTTTCCCAAGACCCATGGAAATCTGCACTGAAATGATTTATTCTGAAATCAATATCCCAGAATTCACTTGCTCAGTTGCATTGTTTGCTATGTTAAATATCTGTAACACATTGAATCCATTAAATATTGGAAGATACTTTTAAAAATACCCCTCGGAATAAGAATGCCTTTGGTAGATAGCTTTATGCTATTCGTTTTATATTCAATATCATAAAAACGAAACTCACAAAAAAAACATATTTGCACATTAAATACTCAGTTAAGCTACATTTGCCAAAAATTCTCGTCATATTTACGCTTATGTGCTTTTAAATGGGACACGACAGCAGATTTTTCTCCATGGTTGGGTGGTTCAAATCCCACCCCATGCTCACCACAAACCTGTCCTAAATAAGCAGCCTAACCTATAGGACTCATAGCCAGGCAGGTATTGTTTCAAGTCCCAGAAGGTTGTCGTCCTTGAATGGGGTTCCTGGATTGTCTGACAAAAATACTCAGCTGTAGGAAAAGCACCTCAAGTTTGCATAACGAAAGTGCCGATCAAACGATTTAAGGATTATGTCCAGCTTCACAGGAGGTTTAATTACCTTGATGTAAATAAGTAAATGGCCAGTCAGCTGCCCCCAGTGTTTCACGTGTCCATCAGGTCATATAACTAAAATCCCAAAAGCCCTCTTGAATCTGGCTTGTAATGCTCAGAGCTTGGGGATCCATGTCTGAAATGGGCTCCACTGCGCCCCCTTTTGACTAATCTCATCCATGCCCATAATACCCACATCACATAAAGTTTTACCCACGACTGGACACAGTCCCAGCCTTTCGCGAAAACATCTCATGTTCTGTCACGTTATACGCGATGCATGCTTCCCGCAACGCAAAGCGCCCGCGATATTTTCTGAAAGTCACGCGACAGGCCATATTTTTCAGCTGGTTTAGAGACTGCTGTTATGAGCGATAGTTTTTTTTAGTCAAATTAAGTTAGAATCCCCCCCTAGTTTAATGTAGTCCTGTGCATTCCTATATTACGGTCTAATTTTCGTATAGCTATACTTCAAAAGACAGATTTTCCACATAATGCGACTATGAATTTCAGGCTCCCTTCTGCGTATAAACAGCAGAATGAATGCACAACTCCTGCGAGTGCCGCTCTCAATAACCACATGCAGCAGGAGAATAACCACTTGGGATGCAGCCTGCATCCATGGCAGTGTCCTGTGGTCTCTTCCTTTTAATTGAATGTCCTCCATACATCCTTCAACCCACTTCTTTTTACTGTCCAGGGAGCGTGTCTGTGTGAGAGAGGCAGAGAGTGTGTGTGTGTGTCTGTAATAGAGGCTACTATAGATCACGTCTTGGTCTGTCCCTCAATACAGTCCCTGTCCTTGAAGGAGAAAATGTGTCAGGCAGCCTGGAGTGCGAGCCGACCATCCGAGAGGGTGGGGGGGGGCACTGAAACAGCCACTGTAAAGGACAGGTCCAGCAGGAGCCGAGGTGGGACCTGGCGCTCAGCCGCGGTGGGATTTTGGAGGGTCACTGGGCTCCCAGAATCCCTTGCAGCGAGCAAGAATCAGCCCATCTGCCTGTGAGGGCTGGGGTGGGAGGTGTGGTTTTGGTGGCAAATCTGGAGAGACAAACTCTCCGTTGATTTTAACCGTGAACCGTTACACGTAGGGTTTTCAGCTATATTTTTTTTTAAGTCTGAGTTCAACTCATGACCTGCGTGACCATGAGTGAAACAGGAAGTCTCAGTGCATTTTTAGGACTTGCTGTCCACTGCAGTGAAGTCAGCTGCCAAAGAGTCAGAGGGGGACTGCTGATGCAGTCTGGTTCACTCCTGGCCAATGGGCATCCTGCCATGGGTCATGTGACAGGGGAAATACAAGGGCAGTGCCTAGCAACCAAAATGGAAGGAAGTGAGGGAATTATTACACACGATGTTATATATAATACATCTTAAAATCTTTTTGATGGTACACCTTTGATCTGCCCTGCAGAATTAGTTTCTTTGTCAAAGAGGATGGATGCTCGTCTGTGTTTTTTGTAATTGCTTTAATTGCAAAGTGGGACTTCGGTTCATTAATTGAAGAGGATGTTAATTAAAACAAAGGATTCCATAGCTTAGTTTATTTGTGGCAGGGCTGATTTGACGCCCATCCTAACGTACGTGATGAAAGAAGCTGCATAATTGATTATGAATTGTGCACGAAATGAACCATTGTAAATTACTCACCTACCCTGTTCCCTTGATGAAAAGAAAAATGGTTTAGCGCATCAGCAAATAAGACAATGCTCGACACTACATCTCAAACCACCCCTTTACCTCTATTCGCATTGTTTCGTTTTGTACAACCCCACCCCGCAAATCTGACCTCTGAACACCGGGTCCCAGTATCCGTATCTGTCCCAGTAGTCATACTCATGTGGCTGAAAGTGGCACACGTGTCGATTTGCCTGTTTACCGCATGTTCTTTGAAAGTACCGTGACGGAAAGTTTGATAAATCAGTGCCCCCTCTCGTGCAGCAGCAGACAGGATGCAGGGAGCCTGTTTACGCAGGATGACACATAAATCATGTAAAAAGCGATCTGCTTATACTTCCTCTCCGGAAACAGCAATCTGTCTTTCCAGGAATTCCCCCTTTTGGTTTCTTCTGGGAGGAAACCTGTGCGTCTCTACACTGGGGGGGGGGGGGTGCTGGGGGCTGGGTGCCCACTGCTGTGCCCTTTGCTTCCTGGGATAAGCAAACCCCCCTTACGAGTATATCCACTTATTTTCAATGAATTTTCAATCAGCTTCAGAAAATTAGCACTTATCATAAATTAAATTAAATTGTTAATGTTAGGAGTGGTTTTACAGTACATGCTTAATAAGAAATTAGCAGTTTTCTAAGTTTACATTTCACTGATTAATTAAGAAAGAAACAAAAGTTGAAGTTGAAGAACTCATTCTCAATTCTTTTAGGTGGCCCAAGTTTTTAAAAGCATGTTTTAAAATCCTTTAACACCCTGCCTCCCAGTATCTGATGGTTCAATAAAATTGTTTCAGTGACATCTTTAGGTTTATCTTCAGAAGCGAGAGCAGTAATGCTGGGTTTTAGAGAAGAACAAGGGAGGTTTTTTTTTTTTTTTTTTTTTTTTTTTTAAGGCTGAGATCAAATCCAGCTACATGAAGCCTGTCTGATGCCGGCCAAGAAATTGTAGCATTGATCATGAATGAATTTTTAAAGCGCTACGAAACAACTGCTTACGTCACGCCGCGAAGGAAGGAGAGTAACACCTTTCTGCTTCGCAGATTAAAGAAGAATAATGTTGTTTTTGTTAAAATCCAATCAGCGGGTATAAATGACATATTTTGATGTTGGGCCAAAGAGTCGCCTCTAGGGGGAGCTGTAGAAGGAGCAAAAATAGCTGTAAAAAACAATCGGAGTTTCCTGGCCTGGGAGTAGGGGTTGTCTTTTGGGTTTAGTGCGCAATGTTGTGCTGAAGGTGATTCCCATTCTTCCGCCGGTCATGCCAGCTTACGGATTGAGCCGGAAGCCTTTGACAAACCTTTCTGGTTATACCAGCACCTGCTCCCCCAAACTTAAAAAGTCTTTAAATTTCATGCATGACCTGTGATAATATCTGCCGCGATGTATGATGCGTCCATCGCCTGCAGAAGAGTTCACTGCTATTTGACTCCTTCGCTCCAGCCTACCTGTTCAGCGATACACAAACTGACTTTCTTCTTCATGGAATATTACAGCCATATTGCTTTACCGCGCCGTGAGGTTAATGTTTATTCGGGGTGACGAGTCTGACACATTAGCCTGCTGTTCCTGAGTCAGTCCTTTGTTGCCTTCTGGAGTCCTTGTTTTTACAAGGATGCCGCAAAAAAAATCAATGCCGGCCCAAACTTGAGAGGAATACCTAAGATACTGGGCCCATTAATGAAGGTGGCTTCCCTCTTGGCAAAAGGTCTGACTCTTTTTTTTGGCTGGTTGACAGCACGCTCGTGTCGGTCAGAAGATCTACGCTGCGGTAAGCGATCTCTTAGTCGCTGCTCAGACCTCCCTAATTCCCCGCAGGCCACCCAGCTGCCTGTAGCTTTCACTTATGCCATTAGTCCATTCTCCCACACTGTGCTGCCGGGAGTTTCTAGTGTCGGCCGCTTAGAATCGGGTCAGAACCCCTAAAGAATGGACCACGAAAGGACTGGCGAGTTCCCTCAGCTGCCGCCATGTGCATCACTGCCCCTTTTATCCCATTCACTTGCATTTATTTTTATATTTTTACCCAGCATAGTTGCTAGGAGCATATAAAAACATTGGCACGGTAACGTACAAAGAGGGAAACAATTAATGTTGGCGGCATCATCGCAATTAGGCTTGGAAGGCAATTTAATGTTGTGGTAAACTAAGTGGGGAAACAGCCAGAGGGCAGATGTAGAGGAAATAATTCTCAAGGAGATGTTGCTGCTTTGGATTCCTGTTGATGAGGACGCAGCCCCTCGCCCCCCCCTGGGCGGGAGACGCAGTCGCCGGGTTTGCCTGTTAGAATTCCAGAGCCGACGCGGATTGGCTCGCGCGGAATTTGCGAATCGGCGGAGCGTGCTCCACGACGAATTGGGGCTCGTTTGCATACTCTCGTTAACGAGGTATGAGTCTGCGCTCCCTCACCTCGGAAAAGCTCTTTGGCAAACATCTGCATGTTGTTATTTCACTGGCTGGATACATTTCGAAGGGTGCTGGATTTTTGGTCGATAAAAAAGAGATTTTAATGAAAAAATGAGACCGCGTTACCACCGGAGACCTCGGTTTGCTTTACAGAAGCTTTGAAGTGCCTGAAACTGATGCATATTAGAAAAGTCAGAGAAAAATTCATGAAGACACAAAATACTCTGGTCTTTGTAACCAGTAATCTTCAACCCTCTCAGTTTTTAAAAGGGTGAAACTTTTCTGATATTTACTTCATAATTTTCCACTGTGCTTTCAACCTCATAATTAACACATAACGTACATGCTGTAATTAACGCAGACGAATGCCTGAAATGGATAAACAACGTCCAAGAACAGGGGAAGGCTTTTTTTTTTTCTTTTTAATGCATAATGATTGAATAATTGAAGATGAAAACATCAGACATATTAAATAATCAGAGAAGCTGCCTGTTCAGTGCACGCATAGTATTGATGGGTTTGGAATCCCAATAGTATTTGGTTACATCCACTGCTTGAATATAGCTGGGGTGGCTTGTCAGTTATGGGTTTGCCTTTATAGCTATTGATGTCGTAGCCAAATCCCAGCCATGTTATACTCATATCACATTGATAGCTCAGCCATGCTATGTTCACTTTTGAGCCACGTCCACTCATGGAGGTTTTACGTACGAAAATGTTCTGAGGGGCAGAATGAAAAATGATCCGACCGATCAAATTGGACAATGACCAACCATTGTAGAGGAGGTTGGTCCAAGCTACTAGAGGAGGCGGGACCAAGACATCTGATTGGTTGGTCCCACCTCATCTAGCTGCTTGGACCCACCTCCTCTACAATCTGATTGGCTCTACAATCTCTCTGAGAGAATCTCTCTATCTTTTTTTTTTTTGTTCTGCCCTCAGAACATTTTTGCGTACGTAAAACCATATCCCGGCCATGTCAGAACCAAGTCTTTCTGGCGCAGCATTCAATATACAGAGCCAAAGGACTTAGATATTTATGTAATCCCTATGATTATGAAGTTATAAATCAAAGGTTTAGGACACTAAAAACAAGTGGCCTAGATTTCAAAAGGCTTAACATTCGTTCTTGAATGTACCAGCATATGTCCCGAGAGGGCAAAACGCAACAGTGACATCCTCGCTGAAGCTTTTAAAGTGTCTCCCTTTATAGACAACCGGGTATTTGCTCAGCCCGGGCGTCCTGGAGGCCGCCTGGGGTAGAGCACCCGTGCATGGCGCATTCCCACCACCGATGCATTACTCAGGATTCTTTGACCTCACTGATGAATTAGCCGTGTCCTCTTATCTTACATTGTTTACCTTTTATCGGAGGCGCCATTCGGTTTTCATCCGTCCCTGACTATTCATCGGGATGCAAGGGTATCATAAATGTTGCATGAAACCTGCTGCTGGTTTAAGGCCCAAGGGCACTGGGATGGACTTCCTTATTGCGAAAATGGAGAGAAATGCAGAGTGCAGATGAGGATCACACACGAATACTGATGGCTCCGCAGTTGCCGTGCAAAAAATCTGAATAAATAAACTTCCAAAGCGACGCTTTCGCCAGTTTTCAGATTCACTCACCCGGCTTCACTCAGTTCGCTAATTATATTCTTCCAAACAAAGTAAACCTTGATTAGAAACCATGCGAAAAAAGGACTTTTCTCAGGCAGTGTATTTGGCTTTCAGATCTTTATTCTTCCTCAATGCCCTGTTACCACGAGCTTTATTTGTTTATCAGCAAGCCCGATGGCCAGTTAATTCATAACTCTTTTAATCTCTGTTTGATTAGAACGGCTCTTTAAACCAATTGGTTTGAACAACAAAATTATAGCCTGAATACACCATCCTCGCGAGGGGAATCGTCTTCAAAAACGGCGCTTAATTTGCTTTAATTTGGAAATTATGCACAGAAATCTATGTGCGTCTGGCCCGGGTCCGAATGCATGCGGGTCACGTACAAGCAGGGAGTCACAGTTATAATGTAGAATTACTTCAGATGTTTCTTATCGGTATTGGAGATAAGGAGGGAATCCAGACCCTCTGCAGCTCAGTACAGCTTGGCATCTCCACCCTGGTTCGGGCTGTGAGTCCAGGCATATAATGGACTGGCAGATCTTCTGGCTTTGAGGTTCCTGTTTTGATTACATCACCCTTCTCCTTATTACCCAAGGTGCACCTGGTCATTATAACTGTGCAGACAAGTGCGCGGGCACGCTGCCGAAAACACGATGACATCAGCCACGCGACAAATGGATCCGTGTTCCGTAAATTAGCACGTGACAAGTAACATTCGACAAGAACTTCTAAGTCATTGCATTGATCTGGACTCAAGTTTGACAAGGTGTCATGCCGCCTAATTTAAACCAAGATTCATCTCCATGAAATCGTGTCCCCTTGATTTCACGGAAGCTCGGGACTCCGGTTTACAGCTGACGCAAGTATTTTCTGAACTAGCTATTACTGATTAAAGTACAGATTCTTTTAAACCTGAAACTTCATAAATACCTTGTTAATGGATACAGCAACAGTCACCTCTGCGATTTTAATGGGCAAGCTTCAAATTACAGATCCTTGTCCTCGACACCTACAATGTCTGCTGGCCCCCAGCAAATTAAACATAAAGAGGATGGTTTTCACAGGGGGGGGGGGGAGCCTAAAATGATTAATTGAGCCCCTTGGTAGGAATGCTGGTAAAGTAAATGTCCTGGAAAATCTTCTGTAAATGTTTATAGAAAATTTAATTGTGTTTGCATACGTATGGGGTCAGCATTGTCTCCCTGACTGTGTCTGAAAAGAATCAATACAAAGCAAGGGCTAAAGTGGCTACGGACCCCTCATAATTCACAGTATCGTCACAGAATGATTATGAGAAAATGATTACTGTATGACGTGATTTTCCCCTTAATGCTGCAAAGAGGTGCCTTGAAAACCATGAATATATCCTCCGTCTTTGAATGGACCGGCAGAATTAGTTGCAGCCGGGAATAATTTCGCATTCTTTCCTCCCCCGACTTGAATTTCAGGGGAGCAGCTAATCCACAGATTCTGTTATTAATGTCTTTTTTTTTTATCATCCTGTTATGCCTCAGATTTATACATCAAATCGATTCGTTTTCTCCGGCGGCACGGAGGCACGGCTGCTGACGGCCGCCGAAGTCGCCAACAGGAACGCCTGTGACACGTTCAATCCGATGTCACGCTTTTGGGAAAAGAAAGCCAGGAGGGTGCAAAAAAGCCAGGAGGGTGCAAAAAAGCCAGGAGGGTGCAAAATAATTCTGGCAGCCATTATAAAAGTCATATTTTAACGTATCGGAACTGAGTGAAAACATACTGTGGCAAATGGCCTTGTAAAAAAACTAAAGACAAACATAATTAACTAATAACTGTAACTCTCACTATACACAGCTTGGTCTGATCAGCCCTGCAAATCTGAGTAATCCCAAGCATCATTAGCCAGGTTATATTTCAAGAAAGGTTGCTGCCATACCCAAACATACATTCATTAAGAGAATAGTAATAAAGTTTATTTGCAATATTGTACTTCTCTGCTTCCTGTTCAGTAACTGGAGCATGGGCACCGTCATCCTTAATTATAATATTTTGTTTTACCTTGGCAGTGTGCTCAATAAAAGAGGGAAGAATTAAAAATGATTGGTTCAAAGAGATACCCAATCAGATTATAGAGGAGGTGGGTCCAGCAAACTAGAGGAGGCAGGACCAAGACATCCGATGTGGGTATCTCTTTGAACCAATCCTGTTTAATTTTGCCCTCAGAACAATTTTCTGTAAGTAAAACTCCCATGAATTCAGAAATAACATGTTCTACCTCATTTACAGCTATTAAAAGTGCCACTTTGACCATAAACCATTTCTGTTGGGTATTAGCTTTCTGGTTATCCCAGAATCCTCAGCGTTGAAGTCTGAACTGCTGATTAATATCCAACATTAGGAGACTCAAAATTAAGGTACATTTCAGTCAGCCTCCCCTGCCTCCCCACAGGAATACACGATCGACGTGTTCTTCCGTCAGAGCTGGAGGGACGAGCGGCTGAAGTTTGACGGGCCCATGCAGGTGCTACCCCTTAACAACCTCCTGGCCAGCAAAATTTGGACGCCTGACACCTTCTTCCACAACGGCAAGAAGTCGGTGGCGCACAACATGACCACGCCCAACAAACTGCTGCGGCTGGTGGACAACGGAACGCTTCTCTACACCATGAGGTGAGGCTCCGCCCCCTCCCCGCTGCATGATTGGCTGCCAGCAGCATGTTAATGAGGAAATGGAATGGAGGCTTCTAAACCAGTAACACCAATAACAATGACTGGTGCAGGGAGTATGGCAAAGAGTAAAACGTTTTTACTTCCAAAGCATGAACTCATTCTTTTATTTTTCATGATGCCATAAAAAATAAATTTTTTGTTCTTTAGTTCTTAATCCTACAAGACTCAAGCTCGCGCTTACATGTTTTCTTTTGGTTTATACCAAAACATTGTCTTTTCCAAGTCTAGCTCAAGTGCAGGATAATATTTATGACATGGCTGATTGAAGCAGCATTTACCGTGGGCTGGTTCGAGCTGAAAGACCCACTGAAATGTCAACGTAATCAAGGCGGTCCAAAGAATGGAGCCCATCTTCTAACAATGGCAGCAGCTTCAGACAGGCTCAGGAAGGAGCTTCTGATTGTTTAGCTTGACGGAGGGGGGGTGAAACGAGAAAAGATGATTTTAATATAATGTGCTTGAAATCCAGAACGGAGAGAGATAAATGTGAAATAATCAGTGGGGAACGATCTTCCCGGGCAAGCTTTGAAGGAAATGGACGCGTGAAGCCGTCAGAGATATTTGCAGATAAAACATATTGCACCAGTTCGAGGGTGGGTTTCACTGGGTTAAACGGAACGGGATTTAGTCCTTCCGCTGCAGATAGACGGTGTCCTGACTTGTGGTGCGAATTGCCAGGCGTTCCATGTCCACTGGCGCCTTGTCCTGAAGCCACACTGCACTTTCAATACTGTACTGTACTGATTCCTTATCTATCATGCACATTACCAATTGCAATTGTTTACAAAGCTGAGTATTTTCATACCTTACCGTATCTACTTCTTATATTGTTAAGATATTGCGCATTTGCACTTTCATGCTTCAAGATACAGTATTTTTTCTCTCTTTTTTATATGGAGTGTACATGGTTGTACCCTTTTATTCCATTCGTTAATCTATTATTATATTATTTGTTATTATTCTATTCCAGTATTTCATTCCATTATTCTATTTTAAACTGTACACTCTATCTATCCATCTACTGTTACCGCTTATCCTATTCAGGATCGTGGGGGGGGGGGTCCAGAGTCAATCTTCGAGGTGACAGGCGCAAGGTAGAGCCGCCAACCCATCGCAGGGAACACACCTCTGTGTACTATAATGACAATTGAGCTGAATTGAATTGAACTGCATTGTAATGCAAGACCTCAAGCTGACACACAGGCCACAAACAAACAACGTCTCTAAAATAAAAAAATAAAAAGAAACACATCAAACTCGTCCAGTGCAAGCGGTGTATTTGTTTTGCACCAGGATATTCACCGATTGTTTTTAAGATTAATAATGAAAGATTACATAGAGCAGGACTGCTGCCTGGGATTGTGGTTGTTCAGGTCTGTGTCTTTATGTATTTCTGTACTGTTCTCCTCTTAGGCCTTGTCCACATGTACACGGCAATAGGTGTAGCTTTCGCTAATAATCCTGGCCTTTCGTCCCCATGCAAATGGAGCAATGGAGCTTTTATGAAACCCCATCCAGGGTGAAGATTTTCAGAAACTCCATTTTCAGTGTCGATGTGTAAACAGGGAAAACAGAGTTTTTGGCTTGCACCATCAGAGCGTGCGCCATTCGCTGTTTATATTAGCTGTTTATATTAGCTGTTTATATTAGCTGTTTATATTAGCTGTTTTTAGCCTAGCAGGACTGGTAATAAGGCTTCTGATTGGCCAACATGGCTTTGCGTTTAGAGTTATATCGCCCCCTGCTGGTTTGGCATGCTCTCGACAGCACGTTTTAGCATTGTAATGTGGACAGATTTTTTTTTTAAATAACAGAGGAGAAAATCAGCGTTTTTGTACGTGTGGATAAGGCCTTAATCTGGTATCGATTACTGGTGAACCCAGGCACATCTCACATGAGAGGACAAAGGGCAGGTTGAATTGGTGACGGACAATGTACACATTTTGTCTGTTTCCTTGATCTGGAAATTGATTAATGATGTCGGACAAGGTATGATTAGCTCTTATGCTAACCTGTGCTCAGAAATGCTTGATAAATGAATCTCTGAATAGAAACTTTTTGTTTCTTCCCTTCCTATATGTATAGGATAATGTCCCCAGCTGCCAGGAATCGATCTCATGAATCCTGTTGCCCAATTTAATACTCTAGACAGGAGTTTGGTGTAGTGGCTGCGGTGGAATGTTATTTCTACTTTCCATACCCACAGTATAGCCTTGACAGGAACTTTCCTGCTTCCTATACCTACAATGCATCTTGAAAATACAATATACAGTTTATACAGTCTTGAAAATCACAATGTGGGGTCTCTCCTGCTTCCTATGGAATACTGTATGTGTGGGCTTGAAAATCACAATGTGGGGTCTCCTGCCTCCTGTAGAATAGAGTGTGTATGGGCTTGAAAATCACAATGTGGGGTCTCTCCGGCTTCCTATGGAATACTGTGTGTGTGGGCTTGAAAATCACAATGTGGGGTCTCCTGCCTACTGTAGAATAGAGTGTGTATGGGCTTGAAAATCACAATGTGGGGTCTCTCCTGCTTCCTATGGAATACTGTGTGTGTGGGCTTGAAAATCACAATGCCGGGTCTCTCCTGCTTCCTATGGAATACTGTATGTGTGGGCTTGAAAATCACAATGTGGGGTATCTCCTGCTTCCTATGGAATACTGTGTGTGTGGGCTTGAAAATCACAATGTGGGGTCTCTCCTGCTTCTTGTGGAATAGTGTGTGTATGGGTTTGAAAATCACAATGTGGGGTCTCTCCTGTATCTTTTAGAATAGTGTGTATATGGGCTTGAAAATCACAATGTGGGGTCTCTCCTGCTTCCTGTGGAATAGTGTGTGTGGGCTTGAAAATTACAATGCGGGGTCTTTCTGAATCCATAGAACAGCCTACATATATTCTTGAAAGCTGCAGCGTGGGGCTGCTTTCCGTAGAATAGTGTATATAAAGTCTTGGAAGGCACAACACAGGTTTTTTCTTGCTCCCTGTATTTCTGAAATAGGCTACTTATGATCTTGAAAGGAGGAATGTGTGGGATCATTATTGCTTCCCGTACTCACAGAATAGCACCTATACGTCATTGAAAGGCACAACGTGGGGTCTTGAGGCCAGCAGGTGACAGTCGCGGTTGATTAGTCTAATGCGATCAGCTTTTCATTAACGTGGCAGGTTAGCAAATAATGGGGGGGGGGGGGGGGGCTAGGTAAGCATGTTAAGAACTGTTGATTAATGAAGATGGTGGGGAATTACGATACTTCGGCCTTTTTGGCCCCGCAGGACCATGGAACAGAAGAGGCATGGGAACGCGATGTATCATGGGTAAAATATTAGACACTATTAGCTCTGTTGCTTAAATAATTAATCTGATTTGCTGCTGGCCTATAAGTACCTTAAACTGTGAGGTTTAACTCCCCAGATGTGGCGAGGGGGATTGGGGATGCATTGTGGGCACTGTTAAATTACCACAGTGTTACACCATAATGGGCACATCCACCATTCTTATTGCCAAAATGTGGGCCTGCTTCTTCTATGTTATGACATTATGGTCTGAGTCTAAGCGCTAATTGTGTTTGCATGCATCCCTAAAATATTAAAGAAGCGATTCAGCCAGAAAGTCACAGTGCAGTGTCATTATGGGCCAATCAGACGAGCACCGAAGCGCTTAACTCGGTCTCGCCGAAGAGCACGTACGAGATTTTACTTTAATGAAAGCCTTTCCCTGGAATACGAAGACGGCAAGTTGGAATAAACTTTGCCTTTGTTAGTTTATTTTCTTTGCAAAGACGGTGAAGGCAGGGAAGTAGCGGAACTATCTGACTGTGTGTAAAGTGATGTTCGCAGCAGATCATGTGGGGAACGACCGCAACAACGTGGATGTTTGTGACTGGCCCAAGCACTGCACACAGCTCTATAAATAAAAGATGTATCGCACCAAGACACTCCACACGTGGCGGTGCTGATTCCCGATGATTGCTTCCTCAAAGAAGACCCTCAGCTTTGACATGCAGCGCCATCAAAGCACTTTATTGCTCACGCGGAGGTGAATTGCAGCACAGAGAGTAGGTGGGCGGATGCTGGATCCTGCCAAGGGAACAAAGATCCTTTCAGCCACAGCTGCTAGTTCAGGATCCACTTATGAGGGTTTTTTTTTTCTTTTGTAATGTCGGGCGGTTTTGATCACGGGCGCCCAACAGGTCGTGAGTCCAGAGCCCAGGCCTAGAGGTCCACGCGCCTGGTTGTCGTGGCGACAGGATCAGTGCCCACACCCTGTCATGTGTTTGCTCGGTCATCTCCGATGGATGACCTTTTGGCAGCTTGCCGTTTTTTTATTTTTATGGGGCACCTCTAATCAGAATAGTTACTGCTGATTCGCACCGAGTTTCCCTGTCTTTCTCGAGCAGCCTCGGGTCGTTTCTGCGGTAACGGAGAGGCGGGGGGGGGGGGGGGTTGCTTGTTATTTTGCTGACGTTATATATTCCTTTGTCATGTTAACAAGAGGAGACTGATGAGTGGCAGTTAATGCTCCCGAGCGGGGCTGCTATGTCCGCACGCAGACACTGTCCTCTGGGTCAGGATCCCCCTGGGCTTTAAGCAAGATCCATGCTGTCCCCCCCCCCCCCGCCACTATCAGACACACGATTAGCTATTGTTGGGAGGTAGGGGGGGGGGGGTTAACCTAGGCAGCTAATTTGCTGTCACTGCAGTCATGAAACAGAAGCGGTGTATGTATGATGCGGCGTACACGGAGAGTGAGAGCGGCCGAAGGCGATCGCAGTGAATCAGCACGCAGAAGGGGGCGAGGGGGAATGCAGAGTGCGGTTTGATCTGTCCTTGGGGTGGGGGGGGGGGTGCGTATCTGTCAGAGGAGCGTTCCAGCTGCCCTCCCCCCATCTGGCACCGGCAAGGACCTCGATGGCCTTTTCTGCAGTGGTGTGTGTTGGTTAATATGGACCATATTCTGTGTCTGTTGTTGTCAGCCATTTGTCAAGGAGCTTGTTTCGTCATCCTGTCACCCCCCCACCCACCATATGCACGGCCTGGGTCTGCCTCCCACAACCCCCCCCCCCCCCCCCCCGCCCGCCTCCGACCGCTGCCGAAAGCCGCACTTAATCAGCTGCCTGAGAATGATGTGTTTACTGCCCGTATTGTTGCTGGCATCCATCTCATGCTCTCCATTGTTGTGAAACGGCGCGGTAACCAGGAGCAGCTGTTATTGCGTTTGGCGGATTCCTGCTTCCATTTTAAGTCTCCGCGGTTATCCGTCAAGGCCACGAGCCTCCCCACCCCCCTCCAGGAGCGCCCGCCGACCAGATTGATGGTTATAATAAAGCGACAGGAAAGCTAATCGCTTAGCTCTCGGTCCACAGTTAGCACCACGCCCAAGCTACTCTCCGGAACCTTCCAGAACCGGCGCAATGATAACTTCGTATATACTACACCCTTTATCAATATAACATATTTCTGAGTGTAATGCACACACGCCGTTGACATGTGAAAACTTCGATACGATAAAATTTCATTCAAAAAAACCCTATAAACCAAAACACTAGATCCGTGACATGAAGTGTCTGAGAATGTTAACATATGAATCTAATATCATACCAGGGTATGACAGGTAACAGAGACGGGAAAAGTAAAGGCAAATTGATGCCTTGTGATTAGCCTAATAAGTGGGTATGTTCAAAAGCCTCTTAAAAATGTCACTGCCGATTTGCTAATCCGGAGCGATGTGTCCGAAAACTCGTGCCCATTAGGCGGCGTGATGCGACTCCAGAAATCCCCCATGGTGTCTCTCCCAGCCGGAAACGTCGTCAGACCTCCAGAGCTCTAGACTGGATTTCCCGGGTAAGACATGTAAACGGCTGGTACCGTTGTTTATTTTTCTGAAGCTTGGATCAGATGGGTCCTTGGCCGCCCGGCCCGCGTCCGGATCCTCATGGGGGGGTTGCACCAGCCCGGTCTGGCCGCAGCCCAGCTCTTGGCGCCAGGCCGCTCAGGGTCGGATTTAATTGCGAGCCCGTCGCTCGCAGTTGCCAGAGTCCTCTCGCCCTTATCGACGTCTCTCCGGTCATGAGGACAGGAGTCACTAGAAGGGATTACTGAAGATGGGATCGCACTGTTGGGGGGGCCGGCGGGCAGGCGTAGGTGCCGCCTGGGCTACATGTACAGTGTATGACCCCCCTAACACAGCGTCGCACACTTCAGTTAACAGCAGACTGACTGTGGTGGAGATCAGCTCCGGATGTGGCTCAGAATCGCGCCGCTTATCCGACGGAGGCTGTCTGTGCTCATCATTAAAATGAGGCCCCAGGTTCTCCTTAGGCTGCCTCTGCATCACAACGAAGATACAAGTCGCCCCCCCCCCCCCCCCCCCGCCCCGCCTTCGTTAGGCTTTAAGAACAAACCCCGTCTGTCAGTTTGAAACTCCTCCCGCCAAGCAAGCAGCCCCCATTTAGTGCAGCACTCCCCCCCCCCCCCCTCAGTCTAATTCGCAAAATAAATCACGGGCGACACTGAACGGTATTCTCCAACCCAAACCGCTCCCAACACCCTCGTTCTGGCTGATTCTAAACATTGGACGTCCGTCCTCTCAGGCTGTCACAAGCCGGCGTGGAAACTCGAGAAGCCAGACGATAGAAATGATCAGTTCCGCACACAGCGAAACTCTCAAAGTGCTGCCCGCACTTCGCCGGGCTCTGGCTCGGAGATAAAGGAGGTTCCCGAAATCCGTTGCTCGTCGACGAGTCACCTAGAGATAAAAGCCCGCTTCCCCTGTTTCGGTTCTTATGCCGTAATGAGGAATACACCGGCCAGAGACGTAAAGAGCAGAGATAAGGCTGAGTGAATGGCGGACGCTCTCTGTATAGCTGTTAAATTCGGCACACTGTGCCTTTTTGAGGGATGGCAGCGTGGCAGACAAACACTGTCGGTGTTGAATCACCCAGCCGGATGCACAGTCTGGGCTCAACCAGTTCGGCTCTCTTTTCTAAGGGTTGGGAATGAATGAGCTTATGGCGGACAGCTCTGGGGCCTGCAGGGGCATTAGGCATCTTAAAATTTGCCTGAAGGTTTCTGCTGATTAGTGGAAAACATTTTTTTTTTTTAAATGTTTTTAGGAGGAGCAGCCATTCACTGCAAGCTTAATGGAGTGCCCAAATCTGATCCACGTTTGCCTGAATGAGAGGTGACATCAGCCGGGAGCGAAGACGTTAGACGCCATGGTCTCCTCCGTGGAGCAAAGTGGCTCCCCTTCGTCACAATTTCTGAACAGACTGGCCAGGGGGGGGGTAAAGCTCATGAATATCTGACTGGATGATTGCCACCGGTTCTGTACTGTCCCGGCTTATTCCTGCACCTGCCGTTGTGCCAAGACATCCAGGGGTGACACATGATGGATAATTAGGTCTCCATAAAGGCAGCCGGGTAAACAGGCTGAACCCAGCATCCAGAGAATCTCCGAAACGTGACGACTCATTTCGGCTCTCCGGCACATGCCAGAGTGATTTACGCTTTGCCTCTTCTCGATCCGTACCGGATAACGCAGACTCCGTGTCTCTTCCATAAATGTCCTGCTTCTGATCCCATCTTGAATACCAAGTGATTCCATTGGGATTGTTGGCTGGAACTCTGATAAAACCACCAGACATTTAAGTGGACGTGGCTGTAAATGTTATATATTCTAAAAAAAAAAAATAACTTGTAACCCTCCTGTAGTTAAAAAAAAAACCCCACCTGAACCTAAAATGACGATGACATTTTCAAATCAGTCAGCAGCCAAGTACTTCCAAGAGCTCATATATTTAATTGTCTGTGGTTACTGTGAGTACTAAAATGTGATCGTATGTGTTTTACCTGTGGGGTCCTTTGAAGAATCTTTGAAAATGTTGGTTTTGAAATCCAAAGGCTTCTGACAGTTAAATATTATCCCCAGGTCGACGTGGTTCCTGGTGAAAGCCAAACTTTAATATCGAAAAACAAATTCCACGGCTGGCTGACCTTTCGCAATGTCCTTTGTGGGACGGTAACGTCTGCTGTCATGTGGTGGGGTTCGTTTACCCTTACTTGCAGCCCCTTTTTGCCGCGGCTCGTTGCTCGATTGGTTCATATTTGCCCTCGTTGGATTAATGCGCGGCGTTTTAGCAGACGCTCACGCCTTGCCGTAACATGTGACCTTTAATATGACTTCCCATGCTCTAGACGTGTCTGCGCACATTTCCGTGGAGTCATCAGGGTTGCGAGCCAGCGTGGCCGGTTGCCATGGAAACTCGACCCCCCCCCCCCCCCCCACGTTCCCTGTTGCCCCTTTCTGACCGTGTGAATTTGTTACCACCAATGGGCCCGGGTTCCACCCAGGGCAACCCCCAGCGGGGTACAATATGACCCCTGGGATCAGGTCAAACGTGATCACGTCCTTCTTCTTTCGAGAATGCCGGGTGGCTCCACAGCTACTTTACAAATAAAGGAGAACATCTCGTGGAAATCCAGCATGAGGCCAATTTCTGTTTGAGGCATTTCGTTTTGAATACGTTCGCACTCCGGAAGTAAACTAAAAATAAGGCCTTTGTCTTGGTTTCCTAAGCAACGAGACCTTGATGCCACCGAGCCTGGATGCCCACCCCACCATTGGTCCATTGGTTGTCTTGGTTCACATATGATTGTAGGATTGGTGTTGGGTTAAGAAGAGGTCATAGTTGCTTGATGCAGCTTGGCGTCTCTGACCAACCGGCCTGGGAGGAATTGTGATCAGAGATCTGCTGCTATTTCTGTCATAAACAAAGCTTTTCAACAACGGTGCTTGCTTCGAATAAACAGGACGGCGAACTGAGTTCCCTGGCCTTAAAACAGCTTTCTGTGGGTCTCCCGCATATTTTCTCTTCAGATGGAAATTTCTCCCACCCAATGGATGGGTTGGTAGGTTAATCCTGATGTCTGGACCAGATCAAATAACTGATTTGTCTGAGCCTTCCGCAGTCACCCCACTTTATAACCTTGACTTTGGCCTTGAAATTTGCAACGGCGATTCCTCACCTTCTTTGCCATTTCATTGCCATTTACAGCCTGTTGTCCATGTGGCCTGACAAATGCGACCTCAGGGGCCGTGCTTTGTATCATAGGGCCCTCGTGTCATTTGTCTGTCCTCCGGCAAAGCTTTGGGGCCACGGGGTCTATTATTCCTCGCACTCTAAAACCTGACAGCCCTCTCTTTAATCCTGTCAAATATCATTGTGCTCGGGGGCTGCTCGGGGCGTGAGAGCTGGTCGTTCGTCATGTGCGGCGGTTTCCAGGTAGGATGATAAATTTGATGAACGATCCACCTGCAATTGATGGTGGCATCTCCTATTGGTCGAGGAGGTTCTTTGGTCCCGCCCAGTGAAGAAACTATCCCAATGGCCAGATCAGAGGTCAGATAAGTATTTTTTTTCTTCAAAGTGTGATATGCACTTTTCGGGAGCACTACATGAGCTTGCTTAGGACTGTGAGAGGGTCCTCCCTTACAGGAGGAGGCACAGCGCCACCTGTATGGTCGTGTTTACTTTTGGCTGGCAATGAGAGGAGGTTATGTGGCAGATCGCGACCCCACGGTTGCTAGTTCATGTCCTAGCTTAGTTACCAGTTGGATGTCCTGCCACTTGAAGGTCAAAAATTTGTAAGTGGAGAGAAAGGGAGAGAAAAGCTACAAAATGAGTCCTCAAATTGGGTGGGGTCGGGGGTGACGTCATGCGCTCGAGTCGGGAGTCGTGATCGATGGAGTCGTTAAAGGGGAGGAGCACGTCGGCTCCTCCCACCCCCCACGAGGAGCCCACAGAGTGCTGTTAATTAACGTCGGCTGTGAAGCTCTCCTCTTTCTCCCCAGAGCAGTTCGTTCATGAAGCCAAGGACATTGTAAATATTGTGTCACGCGACAGGCTGAAAACACAAAGTGCTTTGCCTCATTAAGTGCTTCAGCCTGATATTGGAGAGGGGTGAGGGTTCGGGGGCAGAGCCAATTCGGCCCAAGGAAACGCCCAGATCGCTGGCTGATTCTCTTCCTCCTAGCATTTTGCCGTACGGTCAACCACAATACTTTACTGGTCATCACCGACAACCCAAGAGAAGACAATGATATGGGATGATGGTGAGGGACATGAGTGTCGCAGGAAGCGAGCGGAGATGGAGGACGTGCTCGGATTGCCCGCGAGACTGTCACCAGGGACTCCGGGTCTAGCCCGCCGTCAAGGCCTGACCCACAGAGATAATCCGGACAGCGGGATCACACGCTCGGGTGGGTCAGTAATGAATCAGTCGGATGAACTGGCGGAGATTGTTTTTTTTTTATAGAAATCTGTTGCAATGCGGGAGCGTCTGTCCGATCCGGCGGGTGACAGGAAGAGTGAGACTCACTGACCGTGAAACTGACGAGTTGCAGTCAACACAGCTGCGGCAGCCAAGCGCGCTCATTGAAAGGCATCCCACACTGCCCACCTCCCCCCCCCCCCCCCCACTTTCGACCAGGCCGCTCTGACACTCCAGGGTAATCTTTGTGTACAACGGCGCCTCCATTGGCTGGGGGGAAACACTGCATTTGGGTGGGTTGAGCAGGGATGCAAAAAAATGTGCTGATATCGGAGTTGGGGATTGCAGGAAATCAAGTGCAATGTAATTAAGGACACAGAACTGTGGCCTTAAGGTATCCGGCGAAGTGTAGTTAAGCTGTTGTACCTTTGAAGGACATATCTGACCTGAATTATTCAAAAAAAAAAAACAGCTCTCCAAAGGGACAGGAGCTGTAAGTATGGGGCTCCTGACTGAAGGATCCACTGTTACCTCATTCCAGTCCCCTGTCCTGTCTCCGCCAGGTTGACCATCCACGCCGAGTGTCCTATGCACCTGGAGGATTTCCCCATGGACGCCCATGCCTGCCCACTCAAGTTTGGAAGCTGTAAGCCCAAATGTTGTCCTGTTCCTGAAGTATCCCCTCCGTTTGTACAATACAGTAGGCAGGCGCCACAAGGTGACCGCAGAGCCAAAATTAATGCTGAATTAGTGTAGCGATTTGTTTTCAACCATCACCATCGCAAGTCAAGACTCTGTGTTCAGTTTTCCGGATTTCAAATGCATATTTCTTTGCCAGTAATTGAATTTTAGTTCAGCTGGCATTACGACGTGTGAATCGATTAAAGTCTTTATGAATTTTCCCAGAGGAGGTCCGCAAACCTGGCTTCAAAGCCTCTTTGGAAAAGTCGCAGGTAGAAAGTAACAAAGCAGGCGTTAGATATCTGGATTACGCAGATATATTGGGACAGGTTGACTCAAGGCAGTCAGCGTTCCGGCCTTGTTCCGGAATTCCCAGCAAGCCTTTTTCCTGCGTGCGCCAATTTTCCTCTGTGCAATTATGGCACTTTGAACGATGAGCATCACCTTCATTAGATGTGTATTTATAAGAATGAAGGCTCTTTGCCATGCTGGTGAGTAATCTGCTCTTTATAAGGCCCGTATGTGGTGTTGGGCGCGTAATTAAACCCCTTTGTTAGCTGCCGTCGGGTCTGGGCAGCCTGTCCTGGGCCTGATCCCTGTGCTTTGTTTCTCTGAAAAGATTTTATGGATGCTTTTGTTCCAGTTTTTAGCAGAATGATCAGTACGGGGGCCTGTCAGGTTTTCACTATATTAACAGTGAGCGTATGGATTAAACTTTTGCGTGTGTATGTGTGTATCTGTGTGTGTGTTGGTGTGTACAAAGATGTGTGTGTGTGTGTGTGTGTGTGTGTGTGTGCGCGTGCATGGATTATGTCTATATTACATTGTTTAGACCAAATGTTCCCCACAATGTAATAAAATAAAAACCTTTTTTTTTGACGTTGTGGGGACCATTTTTCAGGTCCCCACAAAGATCAGTGAATGCAGTCAAAAAACTCAAAATACCACAAGCCTCATATTTTGTTTGGTTACTTATGGTACGGTTAGGGCTGGGTAGGGGTTAATAAATTAATGGAGAGTCCCCACAAAGATATAACTGTAAACCTGTGCATGTGTGTGTGTGCATGTGTGTGTGTGTTTGCACGTGTGTGTGTGTGTGTGTGTGTGTGTGTGTGTGTGTGTGTGTGCCTCGGTCTGCCATATTTCTGAGGAAAACTCATGCATCAACAAAAGACCTCTATAACAAAGACACATACCGCTATAATAAAGACCCAGAATCCAATTTTGCCGCCGCCGTTCGTACCGCCAGCTGTCCGCCGTGAACCCGCAGTCCCGGCCTGCAGCTGCTCTCCACTGTCGGAAAGGCGCGTGACCCAAAATCCAGGGGCAGTCATTGCGCAGAGGAGCCGACAGTATGTAGACATGAGCAATGCCACTCCGTAACATGACCGGGTTTTAATGAACTCCGGTAAATACCTGGGGATATAGAAACAGGAATATTTACTTGATGTTTGAAAGGTTGCATTGCTGCCCGTTTTGGTCAGTTATAGATGAAGCTGCAACTCAGATCAAGCCGTGAATATTTTGCCTGGAGTTTTTTTTTTAACAGAGAGAGAGGGTAATGCTGTATTCCGGCCATTAAATTGCTTTAATGAGAGATGCTGAGCCCGTCTCCCCCAGCACGGTTGCTCCCATCCCGTATCTCCTTGCTTTCTAAAACATCCGCCGGCATGTCCCGTAGACACACTTCCCTTCCCTCGCATGCGTGTTACCGGTCGAGGCGTTCGCCCAGGACTCGCCCAGGAGTGTCACAAGACCTCACTAATCACCCCTCCCCCACCCCAGATGCATATACCAACAATGAAGTGGTTTACATCTGGACCAAAGGGGATGAGCGGTCCGTCGCCGTGGCGGAGGACGGCTCGCGGCTCAATCAGTACGATCTGCTGGGTCACGTCATCGGCAAGGAGACCATCAGCTCCAGCACAGGTGACCCCCCCCCCCGCGCGTGTCGCAGCTGTGACCCCCGCCCTCCGCAGGCTTAAAAAACACCTCCTCTTTTATTTTATTTCTGCGTCAGAGAGGGTGGAGTCGTTCGATACCAATTTCACATTTTAATCATGTGGTTTGGTGCACGGTTTGGAGCCCTCTGCTGGTGTGGGGGGGGGGGGGGGGGGGGTTGACTCTTTTCCCTGGTAGAACTGGGCATCCATCCATCCATTTTCCATCTATATGGGTTGTATGGGGTTATTCTACTTCTTACTAATTCTTAATCTTCTGATTATTGTCATTATTATTATTATTATTATTATTATTATTAATCAATCCATTTGTAGCCTATCCCAGGTACCTCAGTACTTATTATTATTATTATTAGTGCTGTCCTGGCACGCTGGCTCACGGGCGACATTCTGGCCTGGTTGTCCCTCTTCTGTCCTTCATGTCCTGCCGCATTTGACAGCAGGGGCCAAAGCTGATTAATATCCCCTTTAATTGCCGTCGCCTCGCCTCCCAGACAAAACGCTCCTCTGCCCGACGATCCCGTCGCTTTTGTCCTCCTCGGAGCTGCCAGCGGCACAGAGAGTCGCCGCTCAGCAGATTATTTTTTTTTTCCTGAGGGCGACTGCTTCCTCGTTTTTTAAATATCAGCGGCCGTCTTCAGATGACAGTGTCCTTCAGGTCGTGCCGTCTCGCGGGCACGAAGCGCTGACGGTGCGGCTCGGCCCGTGAACGCACTCACCTCGAAATCCCGGCGCAGGACGAGGCTCTGATTGTCACACAGGCGGGCGGGCGGACTGCTTCTGTAAACTCGCACTGTTGCGCTCATAGATCACTGCCGTGTGACAGCGTAGCCTAGCATGTTCCGAGTGGGATCATCTGACTTTGGTTGTGTATATGCTGGTGTCTATCTTTCTGTGTATCTGTCTATCTGTCCGTTCGTCCATCCACCCATTCATCCGCCCATCCTGGGGGAAGTGAAGTCTTTCACAGTGACACAGGGCACAAGGTGGAGGTTCAACCTTGGTTGGATATGGATCAACCCCAATCTGTTTGACTGATCCCCCCCCCCCCCCGCTTTCTTCTCTCCTCTCCTCCTTCTCCCCTTCCAGGAGAGTACATAGTGATGACAGCCTATTTCCATCTGAAAAGGAAGATTGGCTACTTTGTCATTCAGACGTACCTCCCCTGCATCATGACCGTCATCCTGTCCCAGGTCTCCTTCTGGCTGAACCGGGAGTCCGTCCCAGCACGCACCGTTTTCGGTGAGTCTCCCGAACAGATGTCTACATGTCTGGTCCCAGGGTCTATGAACATCTGGTTTTATGCCAGTGGTACGTGGTTTATAATCTGCTAGAGGTCAGATTGACGTTGACCTTTTTGAGGACCTCGAAGGCGGCCAGTGTCTCTCACAACAGTGACTCTCCTACTCGGAAGGTTGAGTTTGGGTAGAGTAAAAGTGTTTTGGGGGGTGGGGGTGAATCCTGCCGTGGTGTGGTCTTGGGCGTTTCGGAGCTCCCGGGAATTCAGATTCAATCAGATTGACCCGTAATTAGCGGGGCTGTAGAAAACCACGTAATTAATTACTGATTAGCGGAGGGTCGTTTAGAACGGGCTTGAGATGGAGCGGTGTGGCAGGCCACCCTAGGGGATGGTCACATCGTGATCTGCTCTCGTTGCATCAGCTATGGAATAGGGGACATCAGGAGTGAGGACATAGCTGTGCTTGCATGCGATCGACCATCGGGCCCCTTTCCTTTACCGCCGTGGACACGTTGAGGCGTAGAAGCCAGGACCCCCCCCCCCCCCCCCCCCACACACACACACACACACACACACATACAGGCAATAAAGGTCAATAGATCATTAAAATAACATCAGGGTCACATGATCAGATTTCAGCCTGATCTACGAGCCCTAACAGCCCATCAAGTTCACAGACAAGCAGGAGGAACGGAGATGCTTCCCTCGCCGTTCTCACATCCCATCTCCCACAAATTTCATCGTGCCCTAAACTAGAGCAGCAGACTCATCACGCTACTCAGTCGACATCCCCAGGGTGAACTAAGAGGCTGCTTAGGGCTCGGTGACCAGCAGGGGGAGCCCCCACTGATCAGCCTATCAGAACGGGAAGGAAAATGACAAATGACAACTAGGTTAGATTTTGCTTAGAGTCCCCAGAAAGGGTTTGGCCGACCCTGGGTGTCCCACTGTCTGACAGGATCTCCCTGTCTCAGAGGTACAGTAATGTAAAAATTCCACAAGGGGCAATTCAGTCGAGGGGGAGGGGCCCAGTACCACTGACACGCCGGTGAAGGACTGCGACGGGAATCTGAAATGCGCGCAAGTCCCCTGCCGCATCTGCGGCTCTCTGGGGTAGCGTTTCCTCCCACAGTGCCGGCAGTTCAGGAGATTCAGTTTACTTTCCCGTTAACCTTTTCGTCAGAGGCGCTTAAAGAAACAAGACGACCGCTGTCCCTTTAAATAGCAGGACCCCCCCAAAAGCCCACAAGGGGTACAGAGACACGGGCGCTGGCGTCGCCTCTGAAATGTCAGCCGAGAAGTTTATATTTAATTAACGAGCGGGCCGGCGACCGCGAGCCGGCGTCGGGATTCCTCCTCCTGACGTGACCTGATATTTCCCGTGGAAAATCCTGTCTGTTGCATTTTTACACGCCCATGTGCGATACATGATTTATTGCTCGAGCGGCAGCGTTGCTCAGCAAAAGAATGGACGTCCTGCGCCGGAAAGGATCATGGGAGACGAGCGGTTTCAGCGCACTGGGGTTCTGTGTCTCGCCCCAAACTTTTACAAAGTTTAATGAGGACCTTCCGGAATATTCTGCGCTTCGTACTGTAGCTGCTCATAATTGTTCTTGTTTTTTTTTTTCTCCCCTGTCCGCTTATTATAGAGGTTTTAGGGAGCTGTGTGACAGAGAGAGGCGTGAGAACGTCCCAGGGCGGGGACTGCCGCCCTTTCTGCAGCCTGACGCTCATTTTATTTGTCTGTCTCCTTTATGCTTCCTCATCTCTACCCGTCTCCACTCCCATGCCCAGATAAAACATGTCATTTGCAGGAAGACATGCAGTGATTATGGAAACAGCCCTGTACCCTGAACGCTACCTCCAGCTGAAACTGTGACTGAGATGTCACAGAAATTCCTGAAAAACGTTGATTGGTGTTATTTTTTTTTTTTTGTCTGTCCCTCCGTATGCTGTGCACTCCTTCAGAAATTAATTTGTTGGTCCAGGATTGTACAGTCAAAACTATCCAGTGAAATTCTGAAGCAGCTTGTCCGTTATGGCGTCGACCAGTAGGAGTCGCTCTACCTCCAGGAATGTAATTATGATGTCATTATGTGATGTTTTAAACGCAGTGCAAGGCTTATAATCGGTTGTGTGCCATCCCTTCAGGTGTCACCACTGTGCTCACCATGACAACCCTCAGCATCAGCGCTAGGAACTCGCTGCCCAAAGTTGCCTACGCTACAGCCATGGACTGGTTCATGGCCGTCTGCTACGCATTTGTCTTCTCGGCTCTCATCGAGTTCGCCACCGTCAACTACTTCACCAAGAGAAGCTGGGCGTGGGATGGCAAGAAGGAGGCGCAGGAAATGAGGGTGGGTGACGCAGCGTCGCGATGCAGCTCCCATCCAGCTGATGTTTTTGTTTTCTGTCCTGTACGTGGATTTCCTGGGTAATAAGTTTGACGATGAAGATGATTCTGGTGGAGACTGAACCGTTCGAGGCTAGCGAGCCCGTCTGAGCTGCAGGGGAGCCGGAACGTGTCCCCGGGCATCGCTGTCGCCCCACCAGTGCTTTGATCCCATCGCTCAGGGGCGTGATTAGGGCTGGCCCAAGCGGGAGAGCAAAACGGGAACCAGCCGGCTTCCCGCTTCCAGCATGACAGGTTTGCCTAAGTGATCAGGAGTCCCAGAGGAAAGGAAAGGGCAAAAGTCATCAGTGGTTTGCAAGGGGAGGGATGACTTTCTGATAAATGGCTAAAAAGACATTCATGCGCGTTTCTGGACGGTGGAATCGTCCGTGATCCACACGTTAGGAATATGAAATGAGGTCCTTCTTGATTCGCTGTTCTTTGGATGGGCGGGCCTTGAGGAGGTGCGAGGATAGTACAGGGAACCAGAGAAATTCTGATGGAACATGGTCACAGGGGAGGTGATCAGCGCCGAGTGCTGGCAGCTGTGTAGTGGGGTCTCCCACGTCTTCGGGGATTAAGTCACAGGCAAGTGGGGCAGAGAGACTTAGCCCCCCCCTCCCCACCAGCACCACCATTATTACAGCTATTATGGCACCAAGACGAAACAAGCAATGGCTCCCTGTGCCCCTCCTGCCACATCCCAGTGGGAAGAACAAGACTGTTAATTACAGGATTGTTGACTAGGATAAGCAGTTAGATGGTGGGTGGATGGATGGATGGATGGATGAAGGAATGGATGGATGGATGGATGGATGGAGGGATGGATGAAGGAATGGATGGATGGATGGATGGATGGATGGATGAAGGAATGGATGGATGGATGGATGGATGGAGGGATGGATGAAGGAATGGATGGATGGATGGATGGATGGATGGATGGATGGATGAAGGAATGGATGGAGGGATGGATGAAGGAATGGATGGATGGATGGATGGATGGAGGGATGGATGAAGGAATGGATGGATGGATGGATGGATGGATGGATGAAGGAATGGATGGAGGGATGGATGAAGGAATGGATGGAGGGATGGATGAAGGAATGGATGGATGGATGGATGGAGGGATGATGGATGATATGAAATTTTGCATGTATGAGGGGGGCAGTGAACCATAATAATCAGTGGTGGGGGTGGATGTTTCCCTTGTCTCATCATTTCTGGATTTTTCCATCCAATGCGTGTGGATTGTATGGTATCATGCAGGAGCACGTGCTGGCAGAAGCACGGGTCAGACGTGCCCAGGTTCCATGAGGTCACCCTCAGAACCCTCCTCATAGCCTCACTGACACGTCCTTAAGTAAAAGTTCAATCTGCATCCCGCAGACGCTGAATATTACAGTAATTACAATGAAGCGTCTCACCATATGTGCCGCTTAACAATTAATGCCGTTGTTAGTTTCACCGGGAACTTTATTCTCGCCCATGGAAGAATTTGACAGATGCCGTAAAACAGCAAACGGAGAAACCCTGAGAACGGCTTTCATACTTACCGTCGAAAAGTCTCCGGGAAGGAAACACGGCCGACCTTACGGGCCGGAACGCCGCTTAAAGGCCAAACATAAATGATGCAAGTTTTCGCAAGCGAGTTTTATCGTGAAAGCCAGTCGCGATCCTTCCTGCAAATCCGTTACCTAATCACCCCGGCGAGTGTCGGCTGAGTTTTCTGTTGAATCATGGGTCGGGGGAAGGGGGGGGGGGGGGGGAGAGAATTAAATCGCTTAAGAGGTGTCTGTGTTTAGGGCCGACGTGCTGGGGAGTCCGCTTCGCTTCGCGGCCTTCCAGCTCACAAGGGCGATTGTCCCGGCTAACGCTGTCCCTCAGCGTGAGTCTGTGAGTCTGTGAGGTTTGTTTTTATTTATTTTTTTTCTTCACTTAATCCCCAAACGGCCTCTCGCTAACCTGCGGGTGCTGCTATTAACTTGTCCCTCCCGCTTGTCTGACGGATTGAAGCAGTTACAGTGTAGCGGATGACGTTCAGACGCGTGTGCTAAAAGCCTTCTGGCGTATGTTGTTCACTGCGCTCCTCCCATGCCGACACGTCCACTCCGAAATTACCCACAATGCCACAGTGGATGCCCCGCAGAATAGAAGCTGTTGAGAGGGTTTCTTTCAGAAAATATCGTCAGATGATGGGGCAGGCACTATTATGCTTAAATGTGATACTTGTATTGACACAAGCCTTTAGGGTATTGAGGGTGAAACCTTTTTGGGTGAGATTACTCATAAGAATGAAGGTTTCTGACCAGGCTCCTGTGGGTTCCAGTTCCTAGAGAGGATCTCCTGTTGTACTTCTCAAAATTATGCTTAACAAATCATGTCTATACTCCCTATATTGTTTTGCTTAAGATATTCAGCTTGAGAAATATAACTGTAATAATAATTATTGCTGTATCTAATATTTATATGGCAATATAAATTAGTGTTGTATGTTTAATGTGGTTCTTCATAGTTTTGCAGACTACCAAATAATATATCTCAGTTCATACATTTACAAATAGTGCATCTAAATGACCCTCACAAATCATATTATTAGTATTCCAGTATATTATGAAGTTTGAATAATGGACGATTTGAGATAAGAACTGGTTAAGGCTGGGGAATGGAGAATGCAGGTTTCCATGGATACGTAAGAACTCAAGCAGCATCATCTTCTTAATGCACATTAACAGACTTATAGAACTTTTATAGAAGTTATACAAAGAGTGCTCTGCATCTCTCTGGGCTGATTTACCGTACTACTTAAACATAAAAGATGTCTGCTGTTTAATTGAAACAGGAAACTCCTCTCTACCGTCCTGCTACCCCTTGATACTAATTAGACGGAAATTAATTAGCGGCGTTTGTCTTTTCGAGCTGCTGTAATGAGTGTCTCCTTTATCATTCAGAGAAGGGAGTCGGCCTCACTCTCCAAAAAAGCCAACAACACGTTCAACATTGTGGGAACGACCTACGCCATCAACGTGGCCAAGGACCCGGGGTTGACCACCATTGCCAAGAGCGCCACCACAGTACCCGTGAAGATGCCCAAGGTGGAGGAGCACATGGTGGAGGCCAAGAAGTCCTACAACCGCGTCAGCAGAGTGGACAAGATATCACGCATCATCTTCCCCGTCCTGTTCTTCATCTTCAACTTGGCTTACTGGGCGACGTACGTCAACAGGAAGCCGATCATCATGAGGTCGAACCCGCAGAAGTAAATCCACGACAGGAAAACCCCACGAAGCAGATTTCGAGCGACCAAGTATCGCCAGCTACTTCCTAACGTATATGAGTTCCACATTCTATTCGCAAGATTACATAGGTTTAGGCATAAACGATGTAGAGTCACATAAATATATCTGGACGTTCATTTGTCGTTTCGTTTATTTGTCATACGAGAAACCTCCATTGGGTGTTTCGTTTCTGCCCTGGCTTCCTCTGACCTAGCTAGCAGCTGCAAAACATGAAGGGGAACACTGTACTTCTGTTCTGTAAACAAGGCTTTTTTATCATTTGAAGAGACGTTCAAGTGCCGCAATGTTACTCTGCCAACAGGGGGGCGCCTCATGAGGTATACCTGGGCAGAGCCCGCATGGTTCCTGGGCGCCCTCCTCTGTAGCCAGCACTTATAGCAGTCAGGCTGCCTGTAGAGAAGCTGTAGGAGCGTCCTCAGTAGCCGTCACCCTCTGGCCCGGCCCGGAGCCGTCGTGACGCCTGGAATTACTTTCGTCTCCCGTGGACCCATCTGTGTGTTTTCCGGTCCAGTGGTCCTCATTGTGTTTAAACTCTTCAGCGTGCTCAGTGCAAAGAAGAGAGGGAGGGAGGGAGAGAGAACGAGAGAAAGAAAGAAAGAAAGAAAAAGAAAGAAAGAAAGAAAGAAAGAAAGAAAAAGAGAGTGCCTTTCTGAATACCACATCTAGATCGATCTTAGGCGTGTGTCGATGTCTCTAAAGTTAGAGTAGTATGTCCCTTCCGCTGGTCCCCACAAGACGTTACACACATGTGGGGTGACCTCCATTGAAATTGCTCACTAAACACCCCTTTGACCCAAGTAAGCAAAATAATGCATCATGTATATTTTGGATTAGTGCCCCATACACAATGAATAGCATTCAACGTCAACATTAGACCTTTATATATAAATCCCTGCAGAATATGACCAAATGAATGGGTTGATCGAGCACTAGCTGGTATTTACAACGGTTATGAAATCCTTTGGTTCCTCGCAGTATTCTTTACGCGCGTCCTATGTTTTGGCATATTTATCAGCAGTTTATTAACTTTTGCATGGTGCTGTGCTTTATGTTTAATTACAGCACGAGAAAACCACGGCGTCAGTCTTTATGTGGCATGAGTTTTCTCTGCTTTTCTTCGTTTTTCTCTGCATTTTCGTTTAGGCATCTTAAAGCCGTTAGTTGACGATGTCCTTTTATCGGGCGTGCTACGCGTATATATGCAGCCAAACTGCATTGACAGAACACTGTAGCTACTCTTTAATGAACGGTTCACCTTTGTGGATGTCTAGAAGTATGTGTCGTTAGTCGGGCTTATATTTTCGGGGTAGATTAAATAACAAAGGACCTTGTTTTTTGTAGAGTGTAGCATCACCGAGTGAAACCAGGACTCCACAGGATACCGCTGCATGCATGTATCGAGTGTTTGTGTTTGTTTGTTTCTTTGCACGGTGTCCAAATCGTACTTTGCTAGGCCTGCATCCTGCTCATGCGAAGGTGACCTGTGTTTCATCCGTAGTGCGTGAAGAATACCCAGCGGCACATCCACGCCGAGTGGTGAGGGCCAGACCATCCGTAAAGGCCGTCTTCCGTGCATTAGGCGAACCTCTTCTGCCAGGTCCACACACTGCCGGCCTTTTCTGCATTTTATACCAAAAGGAATGAGATTTCTAAGTGCTACGGTTAGCGAGCCGCTTCAGATGAGAGTATAATCAAGCTCTCGCCTTTGATGCCAGAGGTAGTATTCCGTCGCAAGTAAATCTGGTTAACATTTGTTGCAAATTGTGCTCATATTGTACGTTTTATCTCAGTTAAAACATTTTTTTTCCTAAACTGAAAGGTATGCAGCTGACAGGCGATAATGTGCGCTAATCAAGAGAGTCACCAACAGAAGGGCAGCACAGATAGGGTCACAGTGGTTGCTACATGCAGAACGTGTGTTTTCTGCTTCTAAATCAGCCAAGACGGCAAGCCCACCTGCATCTGCATAAACTTCCAGAACATTCTAGGAGTTCCGGCCAGCCTCCCACACGAGTATTGCGGCTTACGTAGCGATCTCGCTCGACCTTTCCTTTTAAAATCGCAATGAGAAGTACAGCTTGTCTCGGTACCTGAGAACTGTGCGGCTTTTCTTTTATGCCAGACAAAAAAAAAAAAAAGAGACGATCATGGTCATGTTGTGAATGTGAAGGGTCGTTTAACGGTGATGTATCTTGTCGTTTATTCTTTTCAGCCATCTCGTCGTCTTTTTTTTCTTCTTTTTTTTTCCCGAACTGTTTACTTTGTTCGTAAAAATAATAATGATTGTTGGGATAAAGAAATGCTTGTGACAGGTTTTATGTGGATTCTTGTAGTAACGTGACGTTATAAAAAAAAAAATAACATTAAAAAGGAAATGATCCAATTGTAAAATCTCCCCGAACCCATCGGGCGTCTCGGCGCCGGGTTCATGAAGACGTCAGTCGTGTCGTGACGCGTCGCGTGAGCCGTGCTGTGACGCATGCCCCAGCTGTGTCTGTGTGTTTACACTGTGATTCGATGCATGTGCGGGAAAAGGTTTGGCTTACTCTCGAACCCTAACCTCTCTGCTGACCCCCATGACCCCCCCAGCAGTCGCACAGAGAGCCGCGGAAGGGCTGTCAAGTTTATGAGAAAAGCACCTTGTCCTACAGCCATTGGGCCATCTGAGGCATGGTTGTTAATAGACCCCCCCCCCCCTGCACTTTGCCTTTGCCCAATGCGTTTCTGTTAGTCCTTCGCTACAGCCAGAGAGAATCAAGATGACCGCTGATCTTTATGGTCACGAAGGCATCTCACTGGGATTTGGCACGTTCAGCGTATGTAGTCAGCAACCAAACAGGACTTGACTGCAACGTGACCAATTAATGAATTATCCTGATCAGCCGACACATGTAAGATCGCCACGCGGTACTTTATTTTTGTTAAATCTTTCCCAGTGAATTCCGCATCCTAGCGTGGGATAACATGACAGATATATAGCGTCCCGTCCAACCCAGACGCCGAGCTGAGTTCCACAAGTCCACTCCTGCTCGAGTCAGTTTGAGCTGCTTCTCACACCTTCCCTTTCGCGTCTTAGTGGGTTTATCAGGACTGGCCATCTTTAAGTGCCACCAGTTAACGTCCATTTAGACAGGAAGCAGTGGGCAGTCGCCGAACATCTTCATCCAAGATTCTTAACCCATTTGTCAAGGTTGATACTAGTTATCACAATGTATAGGGCTAGTATACGTAACAGATGCTAAACGTTATGTAGGGAACACAGCAGCACTGCCTACAACCCAATGCTGAAACCACTGCTTTGACCCCCCTGCCCTTTGACCTTCACATAATGTGGGGTCAAAGGTCACCAGGGCCTATTACCATAAACACAAAATACAATATGGCATGAAATGAAGTCACTCTTTTTTTCCTGCCTGTTCCTGCCACACTTGCTTTCTATCTCCCTGCACAAGGGATTGCAGATATAGACAATGAAAGATTTATTTATGTTCAGCATAAAGCTGGTCGTGTCTGCTGCCCTCATTAAAAAGTTTGGCTGACTGTGCGTTTTATTTTGCTGTTCCTGATATTGTGGCTCTTGTTTTTAATAGTACTCAAATATTCACATTAGACAGCCTCCGTCACCGGAGGCAAGCAGCATGCCCGCGTACCTGCGGATCATTCCGGAAGCTTCACTTTCACCATACTGTGAACTGCGTTGTACTGTCAAAAATAAAATGTGACACACAATAAATGATTTATCGCCAGCAGTTTTTTAAAAAAAAAAAGTCATTTGGTGGTTATTTTTAAATGAAATGAATCGCTGTACTGGTGCGTAAAAGTGTGATGTTACCAGGCTACAATGTCATACGGAGTAACTCTTGTGTTGTGAGCCGTTGTCTATCAGGGGGGGGGGGGGGGGGAGATAATGGTTCTATGAAATGTTCTGATCATCCATGTGTCACGGTTAAATTTGGGTTAAATAAAGATATACAGTTAAGAATGACACTTTGGGTCCCATTTCTGTGTTTTGACTAGTGTTGGTCGTGTGTGTGTGTGTGTGGATTAGGTTTATATTACTTTGTGAGGAAGAAATGTCCCCCAAAATGTAATTAAAACCTGTTTTTTGGGTTCCCACCAAGATCTGTGAGTGCAACTGAAGGAATAAAAATGCCAAAAGTCTCATATTTAGTTACTTATGGTTAAGGTTATGGCTGAGTAGGGGTTAAGGTCATCATGTTGGGATTAGAGTTTTCCCCATATAAATATCCCCAAAAAGATTAATTACAAACCTCTGTGTGTGTGTGTGTGTGAGCGCGTGTGTGTGTGTGTGTGTGTGTGTGTGTGTGTGTGTGTGTGTGTGTGTGTGCGCACACATACTTCTCCCCAGTCAGAAGGCACTTACATTACAGCATTAACTGCCTGTAAATCTGGCCTCCCCTTACATTTTAGAGCTTCAGACCATAGTCCTATTTCAACTGATTATTCCTGCTCCTGAGGTTTCTAAGCTGCAGTTAAGTGATTCAGATGCTTGCAAACGGGATGATGAATCAAATCTTTTTAGGCAATTAACTGGACCTAAATGTATCCCAGGCCCAAGAAGGCAAATGAATAGATATTCAATCCTCCCAGGCATGAACTCCTCCTGTCCTCCTCCTCCTAGCGATGAGGTCGAGGTCTATATGAGTTGGCGGTTTCCAAAAGCTCACTTCTTCTCCGTTCCCTGAAATCAAACGAAGCATCTTTGAAGGGCGGCCACTAGCTTGGACCCTTCATGTTACAGATACCGTTCCTGGACTAGAGACCGGAGTTCTCTGAGCAGGGGGGAACAAAATAGTCAAGTGACGCAGGACAACGGAGGACGCCTTGCCTTCAGTTCAGAATCTCCGACAGAGCGGGCCGTTTCATCGACGCCGCCGGCCGAGTCCCGCGACGGTGCCACCTTCCAACGTTTCCACGCTTTTGAAACCCTTCCCAGAATCCCTCTGTGAGGGCTTGAGCGGAGCTTCCTGTCTGCTTTCTGCTTTTAGATAAACTTCTGAGCAGCATTCGGCGGAGAGAAGCCCTATTTCCCGTCGTCGGGTAAGACTTTGCTGGGGGGAGGCAGAGAGTTAGTCTGAAATGAGGTCATCTCCGAAAGGCATTAATGACAATGAATGCGGCCCCCCCCCCCCCCACGCCCTCAATTCTGCCATTAGATTCTTCCCGTCATTCATTTCTATGCACCGTGAACCAAGTGCGCCGGAACTTTCTGGCGCGGAGCTAAAAGGGGCGAGAGATCTACTCCGGATTCTCTATTTAAATATCCGCCGCGTGCTCCTTTCGTGATGCCTTGACCCGGCGGTCCGTCGCATGACAGAAAAATGAAGAGTTTCCCCCGCCGAGTAGCTTAATGTAATTGAAGGACGCCGAGACCATGCGCCTCTTGGGAGTCAGGACTCTGCGCTGTCATAAGCCCCTCTTTTCAATTTCTGCCTGGCGTGCGACTCTGTAACAATGTGAACGAGCTTTTTGAAGTGTATGGGCCTCCGCCATCATTCCAGAGCCAGGAATACCCTGTCGGCAGTGCGATAGCCAGCCGCCACGTGAGAAAGCCCGAGATCGTTCCAGAATTTTCCGCCCGCCATCTTATCAGCAGGCGCCACACCCCGCGGGAAAACATCGTAATGTTAGCGAAGACTTCAGTGTGCGTGTCTTGATTCAGTCTCGCGTAGTCAGGACCTCACTTGTCGCTCGAGGATGAGTTGTGGTTCAAGTCGCTTTTAGTTTCGGCCCGATTTTTTCATTGCCTGAGAAATTAATTTTTTTTAAGGAAATGAAAGAAATGGAGCAGCACACATTTTCTGCTCTGACCTTCTTGTTTATTTCAGCTGTTCTGCTGGTGTGTGTGTGTGTGTGTGTGTGTGTGTGTGTGTGTGTGTGTGTGTGTGTGTGTGTGTGTGTGTGTGTGTGTGTGTGTGTGTGCCCGTGCGTAAGGAAGTAGAACATAAATGTCCTGCCCTCCTCCTCCGCTCTCCCCTGGGCTGCAGCCCAACAACCTCCCCCATCCACCGGGACCCCCTGTGTGTGATAGTCTTGGTGGGGGGGTTTAAACCTGTTCACATTTTATGTGCCACCAAAAAAAGGCATATTTTCACTGGTATTATGAGGTCAGAGAACGGTGCTAGACATTATTCATTAGGTAATTAATTGGGATTCGGAGACACTGGTCCGGTTCACTTTAACACTGACGTCCGCGAGTAACTCGTTAAACCCGAAATTCGAGGCGAAAAGACCAGGAGGGCAGTAGGAAACCCAGATGAGTTGTTTCTTATGAAAGCACTCAGCGTTTGCATTTGCATACATTACATCCCTGTTTACTTTCCCGTTTCCCCCTGCAAAACCCGTTTCTCAGAAGTTTAGACGGCAGCTTGACACCTTCCAACGGGTTGCAAAATTACGACGAGGGGAAATTAGCATTTTTCCGCCCTGGCAACGAGACGTTTTTTTGTTTTGCTGGGCTGGGGTCTTTTTTTTTTTTCCCAGAAGTCTGAGCAAACAGACTGCCTAATATTCCGGCCCAGTGAGAAGCACCTGTGAAGATGGGCAAGCAGCACAGGGGTCCAGGAACACTGGTGACAGTCTCGATGGACTAATCTTCAAACATCTTTATTTATTTATTTCGTCTTCGCTCTAACAGCTGCCAAAACATTCAAATCGAATCTCCTGACAAGGGCAACGTAAGGTCATCGCGGGAACGAAGCTCTAATGCCGGGGAGACATTTATAATACAAATATTTACACCAAAAAATGAATTCTATGAAATTTAAATGAACTAAACTTTAATTAATTTATGTAGCTATTGCTGGTTTGGAGCTACAGTGTAGGATAATAGCTGCTGTTGTATTTTTGAGTATTTTTTACTTCCATGATGAAATTTGTGTAATTAATACTGTGAGTGAAGATGCCTGAGTCTAAGGGCTCCCAAACTTTTAAGGTCAACAAAAAATTTCATGGACCTGTAAAAGTGGGGGGGGGGGTGTGTGGGGCACCAAATGTGTGCAGAAATATTGGAAATCTCGTATTTTTGTGGACCAAATATGGAACCCAGCATTTTGTGACAGATTGATCCGGTTACATATAGGACTCTGGGACAGTGATTTTACTGAGCAGGGACAGGTACCGATCCACAGACCGGCAGTTGGGAATCCTTACTCTTATTACTAATAAAGACAATAAAGTAGAGAGGTCCCATGTCGTCGTGGGGTTTCCTCCAGGTACTCCGGTTTCCCCCCACAGTCCAAAGACACGCTGAGGCTAATTGGACTTGCTAAATTGCCCATAGGTGTGCATGTGTGAGTGAATGGGTGTGTGAGTGTGCCCTGCGATGGGCTGGCCCCCCATCCTGGGTTGTCCCCTGCCTCGTGCCCATTGCCTCCAGGATAGGCTCCGGACCCCCCGCGACCCAGTAGGACAAGCGGTTTGGAAATGGATGGATGGATGGAAGTAGAGAGGAGTAATGGCATAAAAATGTACTACCCCCCACCCTCACAGCAAGAGACATGCATCACTAAATTTTTTATTTTTTTTTTACCATGAAGGGTAGGTGTTTCATACCGCGTGGGATGTGTCCACCACACGGGTATGCTGATGTAAAAAAAAACAAAACAATGGAAAGATCCAGGACCGATGAAGACTGGTACCAAATGTGCACCATAGGTCCGACCAGGGGGGGGGGTATTCCACAAAGCAGGATTTCCCAGTCAGCAGGATAACTTAAGCCAATCTTCAAAACTGTCCAGTAGGAAGAAAGGTAAATGACATTCCTATCGGATAATCCTTACATTTGGCTCAAGTTATCTAGCTAACGAAGAAATCCTGCTTTGTGAAATACCCTCCAAGGAAATCGTCGCCTGATGGCTAATAGACATGTTGCCACTTTCCTTCGACTTTTCAAATGAATTCGGAGAGGGAAAAACTCAGATACCGTGAAGGAGTCGACTCTTAAGTTTTCTTGTCATTTTCTTACTGACGTGGAATTTACCCTGGTGGATGGATGGTGGATTTTCGGGTTTGTTGTGCTTAAAATTACAAGAGATGTATCAGTTCTGCGAGAAAAAAAAAACTGAAGAAACTGCCAAGCCCTGTACTTCCTGGGGGAATAAGGAAGCGTTTCCTGTGAATGGAGAGTCTGTGTGTGAGTGACGCAGAGTAGAGAGGTGAGGCTTCACACTCTGGGGTTACGAGTTCGATTTGGGCCCCAGCCCTGTCTGTGTGTGTGTGTGTGTGTGTGTGTGTGTGCGTGTGTTTTTGGATGTTCTCGTAGCTCAAAGATTCAGCACCTCTAAATTGTACCTTAATGTGTGGTTCATTACCCCCCCCCCCATCCCGTTCAGGGTGTGGGAAAAAGCACCGGACCTCTGCTGAATAAACATATACAGAAAACAGAGGAATGGACTTCGACGCAATTGAGATGAATCCTCTCTGCAGACCCATCTGCGGGACACGCACTCATTAAATCCGAACCGACTTCGACGGCTCTCCGAGGCAACGGGCCTGATACCTCTAGCAGGTAAGATTCGTTGAAATAACAGACAAAAAAAGGAAAATAGAGATTAGGTTACGGGGCTCAATAGAGCCTAATGTGACAGATTGGGGTCTCAGTTGGGAAGCACAGGCTGGGCTGCGGAGGCGCACATACACATGCAATTTCCCAGCATGCACCTCTCAGATTGCAAACTCCTACACAAAGAGCCGGTCTCATCAAACATGCAGTGATCCTGACAGCTCTGGCAGGATCCTTGTGAGGCTGGACCCATATATTTATTTCATTATTCCCCCCACAATGCCACCTCTTCCTAACCCCAAGTCATCCTAAATGACAGCCAGCCGCGAGAGAGAAGGCTCTGTTAGCGAAATCTCCCAAAAAGCTAATGCCCCGTGATTCGTCCTTTAGGTACCGGTCTTTGGAGTCAACGCGAGCATGCGACTCAATCAGACATGAAAGCGCATGCAAAGGCGCAGCTGATGATGTCGCTTCTTCTGCGGTGTGTATTTTTTTCAAAAACTTTGTTTTTTTTTTGTTTAGCATGCTCCTGTTTTTAGCTAGCCTAATGGAAATCGATACGTCGACCATGCAGTCAAAAGACCAGGGACACCCCAAAGCCCGATAAAGGTCAGACTGATGCTGGGTGTTATTGAATGGATCCCTTGCAGGCTGCTCATTGATTTCAGGTTGGGGTCTTAATTAGTAAATGGCCCAGGATGAAGCCGTTTATTCGTCCGTCAGTGTCTGGGGATTTGCGTGTACGATGGCCTGAACGATAAATGAATTGGGTGCTTACTTTTAAATATAAGTGAGGTTTGAGATGGAGGAAAAACAGCCCAGTGCCAAAATGCAGTGGAAATGTTCTTGTGTGGAAAGCAGCCGGTGACAAGGGGACCTCGGCTTGATTGATCTGGTGAGAGGGGGGGGGGCGCGCATCTTTACAGTAACACTTCGCCTCCCGTCCATCACGTGAGCTGCCACGGATCCGGTAGTCGGGGGCAACCAGCATGCAAGCATGAACCATCTCACGGGGTCACCGAATCCTCCCTGGGGAAGGCGACAGAATTGAGGGGAGCGGCTCTACCCATCCCCGACATCTCATTCTGCGCAGATGCAAACTCAAATGCTACCATATGGCTAATAAGATGGGGGGGGGGGGGGGGGGTGACTGGGACGCTGCCTCCCTCCAAAATTAATATGTGTTCTGAAACTTGACACTCAGCTGAAAATTAGATTATTTTCACGGTGACTGGGAAAGATACACCCTTCATTTGTGGAAAAAAGCCTAAAATTAAAGGTGGGGGGGCAGTCTTGAGCTTCCTTTCCTTTAAAAAAATCAGAAAGTCAGAATACAAATATATACAAATGGACAAATGGCCTTGTATACTTGTTTTACATTGCCATGTTGCATGGCTGCACGTGCATCAAGGTTAAAGGCCGACTTTTTCGGGTTTAGGACTGGATATTATTGGGGAAGGGTTAGATATGCCTTGTACCCCTAGCCTCTGGGATACGGTTAGAAAGTAAAGATCCCAGAAATATAAATTTCCCAATATGCTCTTAGCCTGGTACGACGCTGCCATGCATCTTAAAAAGATCAGAAGTCAACTGCAGTTCTTTCAAAAATTGCTTAGCTGTAGGGTGAACTGAAGGAGTGTTTTTGGGGGGCAGCTAACCTAATTACTTTGAGGTGGATAAGCAACATTTAATATGGATTTATTTATAGAGAGGGCCTGACATGCTGGAAATGGCAAAATATATATATATATATATATATATATATATTTAATAATGGGAATCTGACCTTCATTTTGCAATTGTTGAAGTTTGTTAGTCCTGTCGCTGTTGTTGTTTGCACAGCGATTGTTTTTATTGTGGCGGAGGGAGGATTTTGGAATCCGGGTCATTCTTATTTGGTTAAACTGGCATGAATGGCTTCCACTGTCTGGAGTGTATTTACTGGGTTAAGAAGACAAAGCTGGTTACCCTTTAGGGGCAAAACCAGAAATCCTGTAAAACCTTTTTGATCACCGGTGTAAGAAAGTGCACAGCAGCTGGGGATTAAAATTACTTTGAAAGGGCCCCCATGACACACAGCCCTCCCCCCCCCCCCACCTGAGTCATCTCCTGGCCCATCAAATCTTCCCTAGTTCCCGAGACTGAGAAGAGCAGGCGGTCAGCAGGTGTCTCTTAGACCAACGGGGAAGCAAAGCAATGTATTTGTTATGGGTTTTCTCCCAGCCGCTACGGTTTAATTGCTTTATTTCGCCGATCGCTGCGACAACCGCCTGACAGCCCAGTTACGTGGCTGAGGCAGAAATGATTCCGGCCAGTTTGACTGGTGGCCCTCGGATTAGGGACCGAAACGATCCGTGGTTACGTTTCCGTTCACACGCACGGCGACGGTGGCAATCCGGGGACCTTTCAATCAGGCATCCTGAAAGTCTGAGATAAGTGGTACTGGTGCTGAAGGCAGCGTACTGGTTCTCTGGAGAACTGGAGAGTTCGCCGGAACATTCTTGGAAAGGTCATTGACATGACCCAACCTCTGCTAGCAGGGACCGCTAGTCTTATGTAATTGCAATTAGCTCGAACTGAACGTCTTTGGTTTTGTTTATGAATTTGGTTTTGAAGGCCTACTTGGTATTTGCTGTGTGGTTATCGATCAGAGGAGCCCTACTGCCTTCCCACGCCATGAATCCCTTCCCCTGTTGCTTGCATCATCAGATCGTCGACGAAGAGCGCAAGGAAATCCTAGCATCGGATGATGCTATCGTTTGCTTCGCAGAAGAACATCATCCTTTCCTTTTAGGAAACGCGCAGAGCAATGCCACGATTGCTAAATCTCTCGCACCGTTTTAAACACACGCACCATTTTTTATTTTTTTTTTACGCCGACCGCGTCCACGGAAACAAGGTTTCCATGGCAGCCATCACTCTGAATGGAGAGGATCTGACGATTATTGGTGACACCGGCCGGCCGGTCCGGATGAAATAATGAGAGAGGAGAGGGGAGACCAGAGCGGGGGACATAAATTCCTTGCAGAAGTCAATAGAGAGGCACTCGCCGAAACCAATATATTAATCCGAGACGAGCAGGAGGGCAGATTTTCCATGCCGTTTCTTAGCAACAACAGTGTCCGTACCTTTACAAACCAAACAAGTGTAAGATGGGGCTTTTAGGGGGCTATTTTTAGCTACGTGGCAGCATGTGCTGAGCACTTTTCTAAGCCTGTTTGATTCAGTGATTTCATCTTGCGTTGCTGCTTCCTGTTCCCTTTTATGGGATTCTCCACTATTAGTAAGCCACACGGAGCGAGTCAGCAACCGTAAACAATCTTTCTGAAATATAAATGCAGATCATACACACACCCGATTAAAGCGGATATAAAATATATATTCATGAACATTCATAAACAACACAGCAGGAAATGGTAAAAATGCCGTTTCGCCTATGTCTTCGAGAAAATATCCATCAAGCTGACAGGTTCTAAGTATGACCATGAGCATGAGTTCATTTATTTATTTATTACGTACTACATAAAAAAACGCATTACGTCAGCAGCCTCACTGATTCACCGATCCGATGCTCTTAAGAGAGCTCTGGTTTTACGCATCAAGAGCACTACGGCTTAAAAGTGGCAGAGAGTCTTTACGGCACAGAGACGTGGAACGACACCTAACGTCTGTGGGGTCAGGCGTGTCTTATATTATAAGATTATCCTCCCAGTGAGAACATGCTTACGCACTTATTTGAAATCCAGATTTCCTTCCCCTCCAACTCCCACATTGACCTCTTGCTTCTCTATTAATCGTCTTCCCCCAGCCCACCTCCCCCAATAAGAATTATTATATTTTACCCCGGTAATTATTTTACTCAGGCAGAAAGGGCAGCTACCTTGTCTGAGGTGGGGCCCGAAGCTGCGCTTCGGGAGGCGGAGCCGGGCCTATGCGTGGGGCGTGGGCCTCATGGTGCGACGGCAGCTGTCTCTTAATAGAGTCTGTCAACCCTGATTGATTTTGCTGCTCAAAATGGCAGCCGCGTTTTAATTGGACCAAATGTAAGATTTCCAAGATTCGGGATTTTATTTGCCGCATGCATAGCTACGCTGGTACAACTTGCGGCGAGATGTAAATCTGGCTCGCTTCTGAGACAATTAAAAAAAATGTAGGATAAACTCGATTAAAAAGTTAAAAATTTTAATAGTTAAGGGGGTAGACTAAAGACAGAGGCCAAATAGAAGATAAATAAAAGACTGAATAAAAACACTATTTATAACACTGTGTGCAAGTAAAAATTAAAAAGAGTTTCCCCTAATTAAAATAGAGTAAGAAAACATTGAAAACGTAGGAATAGTGCTGGCTAAAAGATCTCACCTACTATCGTATGAATATCCTCTTTTTTTTTTTTAAATGATCTTTTCATCTAGCTGTTAAAAAGATGTTCTTTGTTTGTTAGGTTTTTCATTCAGCTGCAGGAATCGAGCTCGCCGTCCTCGACAGAGAGCCATCATCAAACCCTCCTTTCATCTCCGAGAGCTGCGGAGTTTGCTGACTCTATACCTTCGTTTTATTGTTTTTTTTTTTTAATCCTTTATACTTCAGGGAGAGTCAGAAAAGGTCTTAATAATTGCGAAAACGTTTTCCTTCGGCGGATAGGCCCGGTTCCACTTCCTCGCCCAGCCCCCAGGGGCACCTGCCCGCTGACTCCTTGGCAAACCGAGCCTTGTTTGGTGAGCTCTCCTTTCCAAACACACACAGGCGTACAGGCACACGCCGCCCGCTTTACACACTCACAAAGTGTGCTTTTCTTGTCATCCATTAGTCGTGGTAGCATTAGCTCGGGGTCCATCTGTCTCTGCATCTGTGTTGTTGCTGTTGGAGGCTGGGGGGGGGGGGGGGTGTCATTCTCCGATACTGACAGGAACTCATCCATCCAAACAGCTAGCGGTGGGGTGCAGATGTCACCGCCGGCCCTCTGACATGCGGCCGTCCGTCGCATGCCTGACCGCATGCTTGAATCAATTGGAACGTGTCGCCCCCTACGTGTCACAGATGGTAAGGATTCTTTGTGGAGGTTTTCATGACTAATGGATTGCATGTCTGCGGGACTAGATCAGACATTCCGGTTTAATCTATGAACAAGAGAATAACTCAGGAATTAATGACAGGACCTCATGCAGAGTAAATGCGGCAGTCGCAGGCAGCGGCATTGCTTGCGGGTGCTTCAGCAAAAGGAATCCATGAGCAGGACAACAAACTCGGCAGATGGGTATTACGCTGCAGCCCTTTGTGGGGAATTCAAATCAGGCTGAGCCTAAGAGGGGAAACACAGACTCGCCGTGTCCAATGAACAGCCCGAAAAAAAGATGCGAGCCGATTCAGGGTCTTATTTATTGCCGTCGTTTTGTTTTTGTGTATTTCCAAAACGCACAACGGGAAGCAAGAAACTAGAGAAGGGAGCACAGACCAAAAGAAAAAATTACCTTTCCTTAGCGTGTGTTGAGGATTGAGACAGAAACCGGCACCTTATATGAAAAATCACTGGATGCACGATGGGAAAAAAAAAGTGAAATTTGGATCTAAACCTTAGCAACTTGTTTTAAAAAAAATCTTTAAATCTTTTGCATTTATATGCAAATGAGAATTTAAGAGGCAGGAATGAGCAGAAGAAAACCTGCTGCTAGTCTGTTTACTAGTTGTTACTTAGCAGAACAAGGCATACAGTTACATCAGTAGTGCTAACAGTGACAGTTTGAGGCTCAAGGCAATAAACACAGTCATAATCCGGAAAGCTGGGATGATCTCAAGAGCAGGAAAGAATAAAATAGCACAGAAACTACTTTTTAGTTCATCTTTCCCTCATACTCATAAATAACACCTACAGTACCCTCAAATGGGTATTTAATCATGAAATATAACAGACTGCTACATTTCTTAAATCATTGGCAGGGCCTGGCTACTCTAGATGGACTAAAAAAAAAAAAGACCAGTACAGCATGTTTAGTTCGTCACGGACCCATCCTCGGTCCCCCTGCACTTTCCCATAAATGTGTTGTTCCTGGTTTAATATCATCCATTTCTCAGAGTATGTAGATATCACACATATCTGTCTCGTCTCACTGCAGGCGTTGTTAGCTGTGTCATTTTTAGAAGCTGAATCATACTGAACTGGGATGTAGCACACGTTTCATTTCCCGTCCTCTGTGTTTTACACACTGTTTTGCGCTAAATGAATTTCGCTACGCCGTAAGGAGCGCCGTCTTATAAATGTCTGGTGCATGACGCCCCTAGTGCTTTACGGGTTGTTTTTGCATTTCCCCGTTTCTATTCTATAATAGAAATCTGTGCCGCACTCATTTTCCCATGCTACTTATATGATGTTCTTCTTCACAGTGTACACATATTTCATTACCCTCTGACAGTTCAACACTGTATCCCGGCAGACAACAGAATTAGAACCAAACCTTCGAATGAGTCACACAGCCATGAGTTTACCCGGCAATGCGAGCTTACGCCATGCTGGCTAATTTATCATTTCGACATAATTATTTCATCTTTCTCCTGCAGAAACGAACGAAATGGCTCAACGGTGCCAAATGTCCGTGCCTCTATCTGTTTAATCAATAGCATTTTCAAAACAGGACTTCCATTAGCTTAAATTTCCTGCTCTCTGTGGACAAGCGAAGATCTTAATAAGTCTACCAGGAATAAAGCCTGATTCCACAGCCCTGCTGGGCAAACATGTCTGGCATCTGATACATGTGTGTAATTCAGGTTCTTTCGGTATCAAAGTGTTCCGAATATGGATGGTTGGTTCCTTTCCGAGAATATCCTGCGTTCCAACTGGGACTCAAAGCATTTCTCCTTAGGAAAAAAATAATCAAACCGCATCATCCTTTCGCGACAGCAGCCTGAAATTTTTCCATTTCCTTGGTTTCATAATAAAAACTCACTGACAGAGAAACGTTGCATTATTAAAATCCCGTGTTTAAATTTATGGGATGTTAGTGGGGCAAATTCTCAGCCCCCGCTTCTCTGCGGGCCTCCCTTTGAGAATCCCCACTGAGAGGGTGAGGGGAAAAAAATCATCACACACACATTTAGGAATATATAAAAGTGCATGTGAAGTCATCATTTTCGCTTGTGCTATGAACCTCTGCCTGCTGTTTGCTGAACAGCCTGTGTCAAAATATCTCAAATATATCCATAATAAAATATGCGTTAACGTCAGACAGCAGAATAAGCAAATAAATAACGAAAGGTCTTAGCAGGATCTTCTGGCACTTATCATGCTCTAAATCAAAAAAATCGGACTTTTTTTTTGCTATCTATCTAACCATATTCATAGTGACTTATCCAGTACAGCACTGCACTCGGCCTAGAGCCTCAGGCACCAGAGTATTCCTGTTTGTTTTATTTATTTCAATGCCATGGGGAATGGCATGCATTACTTTTTTACATCGTTTATACCAGGGGTCTCCAACTCCAGTCCCGGAGAGCAACTATCCAATAGGTTTTCTATCCTACCTGGTTGCACCATCCCTGGCATCTACGTAGCTGTATCCTACCTGACTTCTTTTACATTGGCTATTCTGTGTTTGTGGCAAATAAAACACTGAAGAGCCCGGATTGAATTAGTGATACTATCATCAAAGCAAATGGCTCCACCACTGGCAAACAGCGGTGGTGGCTTGATGGTTAGAGAAGTGCGCTTGTAGTTGAAAGATTGCTGGTACGAATCCTTGACCAGCAAGGGCACCACTGATTGTACCCTGAGCAAGGTACCGCCCCCCAAGCACTGCTCCCCGGGCGCTGAATTAGCTGCCCCCTGCTATGTCACGTATGGGTTAAATGCAGAGACACATTTCGTTGCTCTGTGCTGCGGTGTGTCAACACTGATCGCTAAATTAATTTTAAGGCACCTGCCACAAACAATGCCAGCTGCAACCCCCTTAATTACACCAGAGATGCCGATTGGACGCACGCTGTGCCGTAACATAAGGGGAGATGAGCCGTCCAAATCGCGTGGACCTAAGGTTGCAAAGGGGCAGAACGGAAACTTTCCCAAAACTTTCCATTCCATGGGAAGTTAAGCTGGAGGATTTCAAGTTGGAAACTTTCCAGGGGAATTGATGGGAATTAGCGGGGAAATTAGGTAGCTGAACTAAGGGGCAACTGGACCTCCAACGTTGTAAGCAGCACATCTGTCCTCCAAGCAGCTGGCTGCACCATCCCACTCATCCCAGATGCTCGGCAGGGGGATTTGGGACAATTGGGCCAATGCTCTGGGGACAGACCTGCTGACCGCCATGTTGGAGGCCAACATAAAGCCACACGTGAGTCACCCCCTCCTGGGAAATAGGGGTACGGTGCACATCTGTGATGGCAGATGGTTCATAAAACCAGCAACAGACTTCTGTCACAGTTGGAGCAAAGTGAAGGATAGAGGTAAGAGAACCATAACATTCTACAACTAATAATAAAATTGTACACGTAACATATATGTGATTGGACTGAAATCCCACCCTGGGTATTCCCCCCTAGGCACAGTATGATCCCACCATTAATAAACAGTATGGAAAATGGAAGGATGGATGTACAGCAGGTTTAAATGATATAATTACAGCCAAAATTATCTCCTATGCAGCAACAATTCAGTATAGTTATGTAAAATGAAGAGATTAAATTGAAAAAGGATACAAATAAAGTATTATAATTTTATAAGAGCCTACATAAAAGGTGCATTGTTTATTTTAGAAAAGTGCTTCTCATCTGTTTCAGAGGAGAACTCCACATTGTTGGAGGACACGAGTGCAAAACCTACTGCCTGCTTTCAAATGTACTTGAGCAATTTGTAGAAGTCTGACCTCAAGTGATCTAAGGCTGCGTCTCTGTGGAGATCTTTACAGAAGTTCAGCTTTGTATGCAGGCTCTAGTCCAGTAAATGATTCCTAAACAATTAAATGAACTTTAAGATCAATTCTGAAACTTACAGACAGTCGAAGTAAAGATTCAAGTGCAGTTCTGACGCACGATCTGTTATAGAAAATACACAGAAAATACACAGAGCTGCGTTTTCTATAATCTGCATCTAATCGATGGCTTTTTTAGGAGAATCGAACACTACAATTGTCAAATCGACTTGTCGCTAAGGCATGCATTAACCTCTCTGTGTCTTCCAGAGAGAAAGAGAGGACTGGCCGGGAAGGTATTGTGGCTATTTTGTTATGATATGAATACAAATCTCCATCTATGACAAGCCCCAAATTTAGACACAGTTTCTCTTTCGGTGTCACTAAAGCTCTCTCTATGCCAGAGTGGTCTTTCTGCAGCAAGGAGACGTAGATATGTGTGATATCTGCATGCCGCGAAAAACAGCTACTGTGTTTACTGACCATTACACCCAGAAGAGCATGTTTATGGGAAAGTAAACGGGACCAAGTACTGACCCTTGAGAAACGCCACACACAGTATTTAGTGTGTCTAGAGCAGACAGGCCCCAAGATTTAAGTGATGCTTGAGTCTATTATGGCCTAGAAGTAATGATGATGTTTATCCTCAAAGATTGTTTGCAACCACTGGGAAACCTGAATTAATGTTGTTTTTTTTTTAATAAAATAATAAAAATTATGTTTCTCCAAAAAATAATAATAATAATGACACTCTATTGATCCGACGTGGTCTTTTTGCCTACTTGCTCTCCGAGACACACAGAACTTACGTATGTGAGAGCAGGCTTGGCAGCGAAGGGCAGCCACCTGCAGCGGTTCCCATGGAGCTGGGCGTTAAGGGTCTCGCTCAAGGGCCCATGGACAAGTGACCATTCTTCTGAAACCGGCTCAAACCGACAACCTTCTGATCGCAGGCACGGAGGTTTTGGAATATCTGTATGTATATATGTATTCAGATTTCTTTGCTTTACAAAAAACATTTTAGAGATCTTTAAAAAAAGAATTTACATACAATGAAATGATAGATAGATAGATAGATAGATAGATAGATAGATAGATAGATAGATAGATAGATAGATAGATAGATAGATAGATAGATAGATAGTGGACCATAAATATCATTTAATGAGCAAGAAGACAGGTATGGATGGATGGATGGATGGATGGATGGAAGACACAGGTATGGATGGATGGATGGATGGAAGCCATGTTCAGGTGACCTAGGGTCTTCTCCAAAAACCTGCAACGTCCTCTGATGAACTGTTAACATGTTCTGAAAGATACTGATGGCAGGGTGTTTACCAAATATTGAGAAATAAATTTTTGGGGTTTGGAGGGGAACTGAATGAGCCCATTCTCACTTTCTAACCACTCATCTGTAGACAGGAAATTGTTTTTCATACGTCAAACTGAATGAGCAGTTTTGACGGCCTCCATTTACTTTCCGCACAGGTGCAGATTCCTTTCATCAGTTTTCTGTCGAGTACAGCGTTTGGCATTTCTATCCTGGTTTGGTTTTCGATAGCTGGTCAAGTGTTTTAAATGCTGCTGAGAGAGGCGCTAAAAATCGATTTGTTCATGAGCTACTGTACGTTGTTAATAAAATTACTAGCTACAATAATGCTTAGGATTGAATGATCTGATATGCCAAGAGACGAATCCCTAACCCTAATCCTAACCCTAACCCTAATCTAAAGCTGTTAGATGGTTCTGTGCCGTTTAATAAAACCAAAAAAATGAATAAAAATCAAATTGCTGGCCTTGGAATTAAAGCGCACTATCCACACAACGACTGAAACATTTAAGTAGAGGAATATTTCCATGTTGTATCAACCACAACCTGTACAATCTCCCACCACGGAGCAGCAATCTGCTCCAGCATGCGCTTACCAGGGCACCCTGGGGACCCAGTGGGATTGGATACGATAGCAGTACGTGGGGTAATTTGTAAGAACAACTTAGGTAAGTCAGCCTCTGCTATAATAGCTGTGATAATAGATAACGATAAATATCATTCAGGTGCGCTGAGAATCGGGGGGGGGCAACCTAAATGTCGCTGGATGTTGTAATACAACAAATGTTATTACGGAGGGGGGCGAGACTCCTGCAGTAAGGAACTGGCAAATTGTGCTCAGTCGCTAAAAGCTCGAGATCCCGCTGCAGCTTTGCCGCTCCGCTTAACGCACATTCTAAATTGGCCGGAAATTAGCGCTCGATTCTTAGCCTCCTGTTTCCTTAGTAATGCCTCGGAATATGCAAGTCATTGTGTGTGTACTTAATGAGGTCTGACACGGGGGGGTGGGGGAGGTTCGTATTTGTGTGAGCGGAGAGAGAAAAACGGGCAGCTCGGATTATTTCAATTCCCAGGAAGCAGAGCAGTAAGTGGGGATCGAAAATGCTCGGCGATATCGGACAAATCCATGGTGTTCCTACTGCTATTATACACCTGGAATTCATACAGCCTTATTTATTGAAAATATTCCATGTTAATAAAGTATTAATACATTTATACAGGGAATGTTGCTGTGGTTGCGGAAATCAAGCCGTTAAAAAATGGGAGTACTTGACTTTGTATTTCCAACCCGAGGGGAACTCGGTAAATATTTTGGGAGGATATTTCCTGTCTTGTATTTTCCTGCGCAGGATAAACTTTCTGCCCAAACCACATAAGACGGGGGGGGGGCTCCAGAAAGGACTGATTAGAATCGGACGCTCTTCTTCATACCCATGCCTCCATGGAATGTACCTATCACGGCATGATTAATAACAAAACTTAAATATTCATCTTACATTTCCACACAGCGCCGGCAGATGTTTCGGGGAGGCGCAAACAACTCAGCTCCGTTTGCTGGTATTTAAAGGAGAACGCTGTTCAAAGTATGCCGCTCCCATTTTGTTGTTTTATGTCCGCCTATATATTTCTAAATGATCTGCAGGGATTTGTCTCGTGTTTCCTTCCAGGCAGGGTGACATAATGGAAATCAAGGGCCCCAATCATCTCGGATAAGACTCAGAGCGGGTTTTAGAGAGAAGTTTCTAAAGGCCTGCCCGCAACTGACCTGTGCACCACACAGACTTCCTGTAAGCTGGCCACAGATGACACGCCAGGATCAGGCTGTCTGATTGGTCCGCGTTTTCCAATCGCCTCTACAGCTACTCCAGCCCATCCATATCCACGATGGACCTGCCTTCCTGTTCTCCTCCACCTCCTCCTCCTCTTTCAAGTGCTTTTGATGTTATATGAGCCCGAATACAGCTGGCTCAGTCCTCTCAGGACCGGAAGCACAGAAACGTCCAGGAGTGTATAGGCGTTCCCCCCCGCCCGCCCCAACAGAACTTCAAACTCAAGGAACTCTAGAAACTTCTTTTGCATTTCCAACGGGGAATTTTGAGACTGTGCTTTGAGGGAATACGTCTAGGGACTTTAACGAATAAAGCAGAAGCTAAACGTCTACTATGTGCACATAAATGGTTGGAAAACTCTCTATCTCATGAGGTTTATCTGAGAACATGTCTCACTACGAGATCTCAGTGATATCGCAGAGTGGTTCGCTAACCCGGGGGAGTGAATGTAGCTCGTTTTAAGATGCCTTGTTCTTTCACAGATTCTTTTCCTCTTGATCCAGTCGTGGCGCGCTGACTAAATCCTCACTGCTTCCCCAAATCCGCATTGTGCCAATTGCATCCAGAGTTCCGTCGGTCTCGCTCGGAAATGGGCTGTGGTCATGTGACCAGCCAGACAGGTCAAGGGGCTTTCTGCGAAAGTCCATCCATCCGGCTATGTGCCATCGTAACTTACCCATAAAAAGTCTCTGTAAAAAAAAAGAAAAATGATAAAACGCCGATGACATGTGCTCTTGTTTTTTTCCCGGAGCGAAAAATACTGCCTGAAAAAAATAATAATAAAAAAATAAAGCACCGAAAGATTGACATTCCGATGTTTTAATCTGCGGTATTACCATTCTGTGTGTGTCCACAGCAAACACTGCTCACCCGGGGTGTTAATAAGAATCACTGTGTGGGACTCTTCCTTGGGGGGTGAGATTGTTAGACTGTCATCTGCAACGAAGAAGCCTGCCGTTTATTAATAGAAATCCTTGACCAATGGAGTCAATTCCAATACAGGGATATTATATTGTCTTTATGTGTTCGTTACAGGTCTGGCGGTGAGTTCCCCGTCCATCTTCATCCACCTGCCAAACGGGAACACGTGGCGGGGTCCCCCTCGACTGCTCCGAGGGAAGATCACCACCGAATATTCCAAATTGCCAGATATAGGGGTAATTGTGCTGGGGATTCATTTTAGTTTTTTTTTTAACTTTCTTTTATATACCTTGTGCTGGGAAATTAATCAGAAAGCCCGTCAGCCTCCCAACAAGCGTGACGCGAGGTCTGACAGGCTGTGTCTCTGAGCAGGCAGATGAGATTCCCATACAAATGTGTGTGTGTGTGTGTGTGGGGGGGGGGGGGGGGGGGGGAGACGTTTTAAAATCTTTTGTAAAACTGCAGTATTCTCTTCATAATTTGGCTGCTCTTTGCAGGAAATAAGTGTTTCTTAGCGGGAGCTTTCAGGGTGATTGCCGCGAGGGCCCTGAATGTGTCACGATTTAATTGGTTATTAGGTCAGCATGTGCAGATTAAATTCACACAGCGCTGGCTGCTTCAACCGTCAGACCTTAAGAATATCCGTCTGTCAATCACAGACCCTCCTCTATGTCTCTTTACATCATAGTCTAGCCAAGACCACCAGAAGAAGGCGTAAAAATCGACCTTACAAAAATCATAAATACAAACGGATCGTGACTTTTTTTTTCGTAATTACAGTTCTCTGTGTAATTATTGTTCCTTTCTCATAATACAAAATCATATCCTGCCCAAAAAACTATGGTTATTAAAACTAAGCCTCACTTCTAATGTGTGTGTTTTTTTTAACTCGGCATCTTGCGCATTCATACTTTAATAAGTAATGCGAAATGTAGAGATAACAATGAAATGCAATAATAACAGTAACACGTTTCAGATGTTAGATTGCGCGATAATGTGCGGTAAAATATATCTGTTATCTGAAAGAACCTTCCCAATAATGGCAGCGTCACGCCTTAATAAAAATCGCTAGGCGACATTTCATTTGGTTGCCAAAGCAACTATTCGCTTGATTTTTTTCTCTGTAAAAAACAAAACGCAAAACTACACAAAGAATAGTACCTTAAATTAGTTATTGATTTTAACCCATTATTTTGACGGTTGCCATAAAGTGTGGATCGAACCAGTCCCCCCCCCCCCCCCCCCCCCCCCCCTCGCATTTGGTGCAGAGTGTTTCTCTGTGTTCCGTCTGTTTCCGTGGGCGACGGCGGAGCCCGCACGCTCCGATGGTGGCCACAGGCCGAGAGGACGTGCGCGGAGCACCTCCTCTGCCGTGACCCGATAAATCGGAGGAGCGAGACCTTGGGAGATATGATTCGTAGCCCCCCAGGGAGACTTAGGGGCTGGCCCTCGCCTGCCATATTCTACACCACTAGGTCTCTGATGAGGAACCAGCCGGGCGAGGAAGTGATAAATTGTAGATGAATGGTCACTCTCTTTATGAGGGCAGGGAAAAGTGGGCCAGCTGGGCAGGACTTACAGGTAAAACGCCTGTAAATATTGTCCTCATTAGGCCTTCGAGGTCCCCGTCCTCTGTGCACTGCTTATTAAACCCATCTCATACTGGTACTGTTACAGTATTTTCGCAGCTTTGGAAAGAGCATATTTTCTGCCCCGAGGAAGTTAAAAAAAAAAATCCAGCTGTCTGTGTAAAGAGAGCCAGCCGAACCTCCTCGTTGGCAGCCGCCCTCTGCCTCCCACACCTCGCGCTCATTTCCGCGGCCATCAGAGCCACCTTGGCGTTTTCACGAGGCTCACCCTGGCTTTCAATCTGCGCCCCCCTGAACCCGCTCCAGGGACGGGGGCGACGAGGAAATGGATGGCCCCTTGACGCACTTAAGCGCTCAGCTGTCTGCCTGGAATCCCGAGCAGCTTCTGCGAGCTCTCTGACCCAAACCTGCCATCTAACGGGGGTCACGTCACTTTAAAAAATTAATGGTGTAAAATGGATAGCTGATGGGGCTGTGCCAACATTAAAATCGCAGCTGAGGTCCTGGAATAATGATGCGCCGGGACCTCTCCTGTCCCACTAAGATCCCATCATCTCTGACGTCAGAGCTCAGAAAGCTCCAGTCTTTCGGGACGTTCGGACGGGAAGCTTCCAGAATGTTCTCATATCCCTGGGACACGCGGGAGAAGGTTCTATGCTTTTCAGTCCTCCAAGTTCTTCTTTACTTTTGGAAAAACGGTGCAAAACTACGGCGCGACCGCAACGCGTACAATGGCGTTGTGACTGCTTTTCTGAATCATTGACATCGGAGGTCTCTATTCCTGAATCATCTCGACACCGTTGACCTCCAGATTTATTGTGGAGACTGACATCCTCTGTCTCCCAAACCACGCTAAGATTAGCGAGACTGAGGATCGGTCAGAGGCATCTCTGCGTTAAGCGGAAATTGAGAAAAACCATATAGCCGCTCATTTGGGCAGATTTGTCACACTCACGTCCTCATTAGCATGGTCTTTCAAACACTGTTTAACGTTTCCAAATGTCTTTGGGTAATGGGAAATAATTTGTTTGAATGACCATTAGGCCATAATATCGAAGCGTATTTCTGTAAGAGGTCAGGAATCTTGCGTAATGGTGAGGTCTAAATTTGCAGCTCGTGTCTGTCGAGAGTGTGTATTTCGGATTATTTCCGGCTCACCGAAGTGATTATTCTTGGTAGTGCTTAAACCTTAGATTTTAGATAAACTTATCCTGTGTGAAAGACGTAAAAAATGCATCGACTTTAATCAATTAGAGTGCCGGAGGAATTCTGATAGTAAGCGAGGACAAAAATCGCCATGGCGATTTTAGAAACCGACAGGAACGTGATGAAGTGGGGGTAATCAATTGGCAAGTGTATGAATGGAGTTTTGAATCTGCTAGTGTGCTCGGCAACATGACTAATAAATTAAATGCTCTTATAGTACTGGTGAAACCTGCAGACTGATGGGGACTCTGGAACGCAGAAGCGATTTGAGGTAAGTCAGCAAATTCAGGGCTCCTCACTCCTTCTAGTCTCAAGCCACATTGGCTTACAACACAGATACTCTGTCCCAGCCCAGCACATCAACAGAGAGATACCAGTTATTTAGTTACGGTCCATTCGCCTCACATTTTGAGTCATTGATCAATCAGTAGCTCTGAACTCACCTTCCAGGGAGGGGGCAGGATTGTTACTTCTTTTGGTTAGACTTCATTGCTACCCTGCCCCACCCCCCACTAGTGGAATGACCTCACTGACAAGCATCTCTCTTCATTTTCTTAAGGCTCCTGCCATCAATAAATCCTATCGATACGTCTTCGCCCACCGGAAAGTGTTTCTTAAGACCAAAGTCTGAATGTTTGAAGCCCTAGGATGAGTATAGATGCCTTACTGTTCTCAACCTTATTCTTCAGCAAAATATGCATCTGGAAAAACCAAACAAGTAGAAGTTATGCAATAAAATAATAACAGGACTGCAAGACATGGTGTTACGCTCAGAAGTCTGGGAGCAAAGCTCGGAGAACAAGAGCTCAGAAGCTCGACGAATGACTCTGGCGGAAGAACTTCTACCAGCATAAATTATCACCCTTTGAGCCGCGCGTCTGTCGGATTTCCTGTTTGTGCCCCTTCGTTGGTGTCTGAATGCCTGTTTCTTCGCCTTGTGCCAAGTGGTTGCATCCATGCGAGAACTTGCTGAAGTGCCTTTGAAGCAGGAGATTCTAAGCTTATCATTAGCCAAAGATATGCTGTGAATTGGTGGCTAACAGGGTAGCTGGCACTCTGGGGACCAATCACCTTTCAGCTGGGACCAGTTCCTCAAGGATCCCCCCCCCCGAATAGTCCTCAGCAATCCTATAGGGTCTGTGTCCGTCCTCAGCGTTCCTTGAATTGTCAACATGCCTTGTAAATGCTGAGCCTTGTAACATATGTTTTTCTAGAATCTTCTTCCATGGGCCAATTTTCAAGAGCCCACCATTAAGGCCTACATTTCAAGAACCTACGACTGATTCTATGGGATGGTCGAGCTCAGACTGCAGTGGCTCGCAGGCTGTCCACGATTAGCAGCAAATCATTTGCGTCTCTTTGATGTGGAAGTCCGAGGTTTTCTGCTCGGGGGACATGTTTCATTGGCCCTTGGCTGCCGACATCTTCAGTAAATATATTCTCTACTGACAGCCAGAAGCATCAAATTTGTCCTTTCGTTTGTGCAGGGGAGGGAGGGGGGGGAGTTAGAGGGCTATAGAAATCGGCAGGGTAAGGCCAAGGTTATTGCTTTTGTTGTCAGCGTAACATATTGCTTTAGGAGTATGTGGCAGAGCCTGTCTGAGGTGGAAACAGCTCGCAAAACCCCGAGAAACATCTCTGCGTCGAGCTCGGAGCAGGCCGCACACTCCCGATTAAAAGTCAGCCCTGAGTCGTGCGCCAAAGGCTATGAGGCACCCTTAGCGTTTAAACGACAGCATGCAAATATGAAGGTGAGGACAAATGGTTTTGAACAGGCTAACCGGCGTGCGGCCGAGCTTGAGATGGAGCCTCTCGTTAACGCGCATGATGCTGAGCGCGGTACACTTTAGCTCCCAGCTGGCCAACTTTAAACCAAAGCCCTGACTTCTAGCTGCAGGAGGAAGAATAATTGCTTAGGAACGGCTGGAGAGAGAGAGAGTGAAAGAGTGTGCATGAGAGAGAGGGGGAGACAGAGATTTGCAGTTTCCACAAGACTTCGGGTTTATCGAGGATAATTGATCTTATTTACAGGCCCCGGGAAGAATAAAGGGTCTCAATGGCGCCGACAGAATTCCCTAACATGATTGGAAAGAGGAGAAGAGAGCGGCACCATATGGACATTCCTGCATGTCACCGCGCCTAGAAATAGCCGCGTCTGTCAGAATTCCTGACTACAGGACTGCAGGTTAGAGAAGCGGACTGAAAAAAGGTGCGTCTTTTAGGAAACTCATAATTATACCCGGTAAATGAAGCACATACCTTAGTTTGTCACACCCAGCGTATTCTGCTGTCATGAATCCTTTTACTTTCCTCAGTGTGACAGAAAAACTCTTCAGCGTTCTGCCCACGTAGCACATAAAACACAATAGTAGCTGTCACGTCCATAAAATCTGTTTTAAGCTTAATTGTCAGCTTTGTGTGTCGGTGATAATTAGCGGCGGGGTACCTGTTTAGCACGATCACTAGCTACACAGGTATGTGTGGGGTTAGGGTTAGGGTTCTAGCTTATTTGCTTTGCTTTCTGCTTGTGCGTCTGAGTTTTAAACATAATCTAGAACAGGATTTTACATAGTTAAATTGGCTTGGTTTTAAGATTTTCGTATATTTGGCCGACTTCGTTAAGTTTGGCAAAAATGTTCTTTAGGTTAGCATTTTTCCACCTGCGTGACAAGCTCTTTATGCTAAGAGAAGATGCTTTTTTTGGAAGGGAAAGGATATCAGGTTACAAGGCAACTTGTTAGTGAGCAAGAGAAACTCGTCCTCGTATCTCCTCTCTAACAGTTTTAGTGAGATAAATATTATTAGCTTGTGAGTTTCCATTTAATATTTCAAGAAGGTTGGTGTTATGCGGGAATCATTAGTGTAAGGAAGACACCAGTCATCTGAAAGTAGTGACTGTATTCTTTTTCTGATCAGTTTTAGTTGCCAGTGAATTTTTGCTGACTAGTTACTAATCAGAACTCTGGCTGAGAAAATAATATAGAGTATGTCCATGCTCCAAAATATTTATGTGTCATGAATGCCTCCGTCCGTCCATCCATCCATCCATCCATCCATCAATCATGCACATGCACTATATGGACAAAAGTATTGGGACACCTGGCCATTAAACCTGCAGGAACTTTCACTACATCCCATTCGAAATCCATAGGCACCAGTATGGAGTTGGTCCCCCCTTTGCAGCTATAACAGCTGCCGCTCTTCAGGGAAGGATTTACACAAGACCTTGGAGTGCGTCTGTGGGAATCATCTAGAGGACCATTTGTGAGGTCAGGCACTGATGTTGGACGTGAAGGCCTGGCTCGCAATCTCTGTTCTAGCTCATCCCAAAGGTGTTCGATGGGGTTCAGGGCTCTGTGAAGGCCAGTCAAGTTCCTCCACGCCTGACTCAACCAACCATGTCTTTATGGACTTAATGCACTGGGTCACATCTGACGCTTGGCATCGCGTTCGGTGATGTGAGGCTTGTATGCAGCTGCTCGGCCGTGGAAGCTCATTCCATGAAGCTTTAGAAGCCCCAGTTATCGTGCTGGGGTTAATGCCAGAGGACAAGAGAAACTGCAGTTATTGCGTAAACAGAGCGTTGGCGGTTTTTATGCACCATGCGCCTCAGCACTCAGTGACCCTGCTCTGTCACTAAACGTGGTCTGGCACTTTATGACTGAGTTTCTGTCGTGCCTTCACTTGCAGCTGCATGAGTTGGGACTCAGATGGCTGCTTGTTCAAATCCCGTAGTCAGCAGAATGATGTCGCTATTGGGCCCTTGAGCGAGGCCCTTAACCCCAATTGCTCCGGGGACTGGTGGACCCTGCAGCCTCCTCTCTGCCATGAGGTGACCTTCGAGGATGTTGAAGGAGCTCCCACACTCATTGGCCTTTTCCTTCACTCTCAGGTTGAGCTGCTCCCAAAGTGTTTAGGCCAGGTGGCCAGGTCATGTGATGTGACACTCTATCACTCTCCTTTGCTGGTGGCTTGGCATGTCCAAACTTTTTACTGGTATTGCATGTGGGGGGGGGGGGTCATGGTGCTGTTCGAGTAGTATTAATTGTGGTTTTTCAGCAAAACATCCCTGTTTAGCGCCCAGATCCCATTTGTACGCCTTAATCACATATTATGCTAGTAGATTATTCCTTTTTCCCATAATTCTTTGGAACTGTGGGCTCCTCTGTGGTGATGTGCTTCCTGTTGGCTCGAAAGGTCCTTAGTGGCTCCCATCTGCACCGGATGTCAGTGCTTATACATGACAGCAGCCCGAGGTAAGACTTTCATTCCGAACACTTTTTTTTCCACCATAAATCCCACTGAGAGCTTCGTATTATTTACTTGGCGAAATCCCCCAGTTTAAAAAAATGTTCTCGCAGCTATTCCCTCCCTTCAGTCTATCAGGCCATGCCGATGATTTATGAATGACGTGCAGTTACAGTGGTTTTAAACAGAATAATGCAGTAAGTGCAGAGCTGTGGTCCATCTGAAAGCGCATCTAAAATGCATCTCCACTGCAGCTTCCTGACTGCGTGCGCAAGCAATTTCGGTCGCAAGATGTTCTGGATCCTTCTGTTGAATCAGGAACTGCCAGGCTTGTATGTATCTGTTCCTTGCACAATGGGTGTGCAAATATTAACTTCAATAGTTACTTCTAATAGTAACTATTAGAAGGGATTTAATATACGTGTATACGTGCAAAAATTTTAATATCTGGATTACCGAGATGTTTATGCTTTATAACATATGAATCCCTTAAGGGTTGTGGGTTGTACCTTTGAAAGAATTATTTAAATAGTCATAACAAGCCACCTAACATATATAGGAATAGCTATAGGATATATCTACGAATGCAAACATCAGATAATATCATATTCCTTTGATCTATGTAGTAAATGACTGTTCTTGGGTCTGTTTTGTGCAAAGGATTATCCAGTAGCCAGCATGTTGGCATACACCTCCAGGGTTGTGGGTTCGAATCCCACCTCTGCTTTGCATGTGTTGAATTTACGTGTTCTTCCATTTGGTCATACTAGTTGGCGTCTCTAAATTGCTTAGTGTGTGCCCTGTGATTGACGCACTGGCTTCAGTGTGTGCCCTGTGATTAACGCACTGGCTTCAGTGTGTGCCCTGTGATCGACGCACTGGCTTCAGTGTGTGCCCTGTGATTGATGCACTGGCTTCCCATCCAGGACGCACCCTGGCCTCATGCCCTGTGTCTTCTGGAATAGGCTCCGGCCCCCCCACAAGCATGACCAGGATAAGCTGTTGGAAGATGGATGGATGATTATCCAGTACAGGGACATGGCAAGTCGAGAGCCCCCCCCCCCCGGAGGAACAGCACATGAAATCCAACATAGCTACATGCTACGCTGTGAGCTGGTAGGTGCTTTTAGTCCAAGATGTACTACAGTGCTAAGATTATCTTAATATTCAGCACTAAGCTGGACATAAGTTCTACTCTGGAGGATTAAAATTTTTATTTTAATGATTTAAATGAGGCCATCCTCGTTGCCATTAATGTGGTGTATAAAAAATTCACACTTTTTTTTTTTGTATGTCAAGTTCTTTGAAGTAAGATCAATATGCAAATATGACTTTAACATGCACATAAGATCCAGGCATAAGCAAATCAATCAATCTACAGCAGTCGTGCGGTTGGTGATTAGTGTTACAATAGTGTTATGCTTAAGTGCAGGGGATCAGGCTCTATTTGACGACGTGCATTTGCATTCCTTCTAAACTGCTTCTTCGACAGCAGCGGTCTTCCCAGAGCTGCTTTGAGATTTCATTATTACCAGGTAGCTTGTTGTGTGTCCCAGAAAGGCTTTTGAATGTGTTAAATTATAGATCTGTTTCACGGTGGAGACTGTTTGATACTGGCCAAGAAATCACGCACCGCTGAGCTAACGAACACTTTATTGATTCGAGATTCTGTTTCAACTCCTCCGTTATCCCAGTGAAAGACGTAACGTCAGGTCAGCCCATGTGCTTTGTAGTCATAATTGTTTTAACGAACTTTCCCAGTAAATTGTACTGTTCATTCAGAGCCGAGGATTCAGAAGCATGCGGTAGTTTTTAATTTCCTAGATATTAGCATGGGGAATTGGGATGGGGGAGGGGGTGGGGGTTAGATCAAATATTTATCGTATTCTTCCTTTTTTAATTTAGCATCTTTGGCCTGTATGGTGTGTGTGAGTGTGCCCTGCGATGAGTTGGTGCCTCATCCTGGGTTGTTCCTTGCCTTGTGCCTGTAGACTCCAGACCCCCCCCCCCCCCCTTTTTGACCCCTTAATAAATGGTTTCAGAAAACGGATGTAAGGTATGATAAACCTATATTGATCCCACAGTTGGGAAATTTGCATTGTTACCGCAAAAAGAAATAAAAAAATTAAGGGGGGACATTTGCATTGGGTTGGCGCCCCAACCTAGGTTATTCTCTGCCTTGTATCCATAGCTTCTGGGATGGGCTCCGACCCCACAACCCTGCATAGGACAAGCAGGTACAGAAAATGGATGGATGGATGGATGGATGGATGGATGAAGTGTCACGTCGAGATTCGGAAGGAGGTGAAGACAGGCATAGGAGCAAACAAAAGAGGGCTTTATTTGACGCAAACAGGAACAGGACCAAACCAAATGGAACGCGAGGGATCAAAACAGGTATCAGGCAGAAGGCACAAGCACGAGGAAAAAGGTGAACATGAGCGGGGAGTGACGTCAGTGACAGGACTGGGACCCACGATACCAGACGCACCTAAATACAGCAGACTAATGAGGGAATACAAGAAGGGGCAGATGACGTAAATCACAGGAGGCAGAAGCGAGAGGCAAGGCAGACGACACACCGGCGTGGTTTATTCATCCATGCTGGGGAGAAAAACAGAAGACATGCGTGAAATGAAGAGGGTAACATTCAAAGCGCCGGATAAAAAAAATCTTCTAACAGTTGGGTCCTTGCTATTGTACACAATGAGCACAGTGATCCGAGGCAATGACAATGGTCGTGACAATGACGATTTTCAAATTATGTTGAAATTCCACCTGAGATTGAGACAGCGAGCCCCTCGTTCAATAAGCCAGCTGCTTGGATTTAATGGGTCCATATTAGCTAAATACCATTAAGCCAGTTTGCATGAGATCTAGAACTATTGATACCAGCTTTGTCTAGATTAACAAAAAAAAAATGGAAACCGTGGCTTTGGATAATGCAAATATACCGAGGCAGAAGCTACAAAGCAGCCAAAAAGACTCATAAAAGGAATGGCTGTCATCAGCATCTATTCTCTGCCGCCCTATTTCTATTGTTCTGGTTAATATCCCTTTATGGCTATCTAATTATCTGCGCCAAACAACTTTAACGGATTTTCTCGGTCTGAAATAAGATCGGTCTATTTCTGGGCCGCAGTGTCTGACTGACACTTTAATATGAATCTAATCCCAATGTTCATTGGTGTAATGGCTAGCCAGGCGAGAGACGTGCCCCCTTTGCCAAAGTGACGTGTGTCTGCGCGCTGTCGCAATACGGCCGTGTATTTAACTGCAGACTGACGGCCAAGTTATTAAAAATGCAAAAAAAAAAATGAGAACTTTCCCATTTTAACTATAAGCCATACATGAATTCGAGATGTCGTTTACTACGATGTCGGTTACTTTAATTGAATTGGTTGTCATTTTTTTCCCCATTGAAATTCTTGCGTACGCATATAGGCAGCAACAGATTTGATTCAGTCTTCAGAGTTATGATCATTATTATTTTAATTATAGGCCAGCTATAATAAAATGACATCTAATATGTATGAACAACCTGCCTGTCACTGGTTAAAAATCATAGGAGCTGCCTTTATAAGTAAGGTTTATTTGCTCCAGTGACTAACGTAGGAATCGGTACGCTACCTTATGTGTCGAGCTACTTGAATATAAGTACCGATTTAAATGGGGCTGACGCTTTCTTTGCTATGCTACCGTGTGGGAGAGAGAAAGGTAGTTAAATCCCTGCCAAACTCACCGTCCGCAAATCGCTCTGGCCGCAAACTTGCCGGTTATCCATCAATGCCAGCGGCGGCGCTGCTGAGCTGAGCACCCTTCGATTCGCAAGTTTAAAAAACACTTTGCCCCTTGTCACGGCTTGCTGCATGCTTGAGACACCCACAACAGCACTGTCTCCTTCGACATTATCTTCAAGCTCAGCACTGGTTCTTTGTAAGACAAGTTGAGCACACTGCGGGTTTGCTGCCGCGGCACTTAATGGACTTCGCGCTAAAGTAGGAAATAAGTCCACTGCCTTATTCCGCTTTTGCCCGATACTTTCCAAATAGTATGTAACATTATTACATAACATCTATGCAACCTGTCCTAAACCAAAATGAATCGTGAATTATATGTGGACTACCGGACGGTGACTCTGCGAAATGGAAATACAAGATTGCGATGCAATGTTATGCAGTGCTTTATAATGACGGTATGCACAAATGTATCGCATAGACAGACCGAACACATGTGTATGCAGTTTCATGCAGTTTGTCCGTCCCCTAGCTCAGTCTTCTAAGGTTTGACAGGCGCCAGATTCCGGAAAAGAATGTTTTGCTGAACCTGTTCTGCGGCGGGTTACGATTATCTTAATTTACTTGCCACCTATTATATTTCATTTTATTTTTATGTTCAGCAGCGGCTGAAAATCGCAGGTGTTTTACCCCGATAAGGAATTAATGTGCAGTCAGGGCAAGAGACTGGCTCGATCTGGTATTTTAAATTATAAATGGTCTACAACAGCTCACGGGATTATCTGTGCGGTGGCAACTACTTAGAGTACAGTCAGCTAAGATTAACTGACACATCTCTCATCTGAGTACTCAGACTCAACAGGGTTTGTGGATAGATCAGTTTGCCAAGGATGCTCCATAAAATCCGATGTGATCTTCAAATCCATTATTAAACAGCGCGGCGCATCGTGAGCTGAATGTTTTATCTTTTAACTTCTTAACGTTTCCAGCATGACCAAATCTGGGCCTTAGTGTCCAACCCTCTTGGACGGAAGCAGTTAACGCGCTTATGCTGATGCGTAGTGGGGAGGGCGAGTTGAGTGTTATGATTACGAGTCATCTGCTTGCAGTGGCGTAACGTGGTTGTGTTACCATAGAAACATCTCTCTTCCCAATTATCAGCGTATAAGGGCAAGCCTCTCGTATTTCAATGGGGAAAAAAAACTATAAAATTTGCTACCGGGAGAGAGGAGCGTCTAATCTTTCTCTGCCAGTTTGAACAGGAGACCATTTTGAGTGGGGAGGAACAGGTTTGAATGCTACCCCCTGCAAATAAATACATAACGCACTTTTGGGAGGTGGGAACAATCCCGTCAGTAATTAAAGCTGCATTTAATATTTTCACTTGCCATTTATAACTAATTAAATGGTGTAGTCTTCATTTCGGTCTTATTAGGCCGCTAACAAGAGTACCAGGCTGGGGGTTTTCATCCCTTCACGCATCATCAATATATCCAATCGTTTTGCCAGTTCAGCTGCTGCTTTTAAATGGTTTTTTCTGTGTGTTATTGAAACCATACCAGTAATGTATCATTTTATATAAATCCTAAATCCCAGACCTGAATTAGACCTTTTTTCGTATCTCGGCTGCATTCCGAGACCAAAGTCCTGTCCCCCCGGTCCAGCATCTCATTCCAACAAGCCCAGCCACCCACCTTCCGGAACATTCTCCATAGCATCAGTTAGCCCCATTCAGTGCTATTGGCTGTCCTTGCTGCAGCCTTGAGACCTGTGACATTAGTTTTAGAACACCACCGCCCCCCCCCCCCACCCCAATTCCCTGGCTCATGTATGTTCAGCGGATGATGCTGTGGCAGGCCAGATTTGTCTTGCCAACATGTGAAGGGTCTTCACGGCGCTTCACCTAGTCCCCCGTGACGCAGAACCTGGCACGTTCCGCGGTTGGCCGTGACAAGTTCGGCTACAGAGAGGTCAGACCTCACTGACCGGGCCTGACATCATCACTTCTGCTGCCCTGTCAAATCCCTGAAGAGCACAGACTGATATCAGCCCCCTTTTAAAGGCTGAGTTGAGACATCGTTGCTCCTCCCCCCCCTGCTAAGCACGAGTAACGAGCCACTGTTTCTATTGGTCCCCAAGGGCAGCGGCATCACTTGTGCAAAGCCAGGGGCACCAGCGATGACAGATGGCATCGGGATGCTGATTGTCCGTTTGTTTTGCTGTTTGTTCAGACTACAATATTTTTGTGCCCCCTGCCCAATTATTTAGAAGTTTTTGCACTTAAATCCCAATCAATGGCGAATCATCTTCTCACAAGACTGATAGTCGGCCATCTTGGTTCCCAAGGGGCATTTCTTACACTTTTTTTTTCGCTATACCTGTTCTCTGAAATTGTTCGTTCTCTGGGTCTGTTTCATCAGCTTTCTGCAATAGGCTGCTGCGCATTAAAAACAGCCCAGGGGGCTGTGGGCCTGGAGCTGTTGGGCCGATGATGTAGGCGAGCACCGATTACGCAGATTAATCCACAGAACGTCCATTTACACCTGTTATATAACAGGATTTATACTTAAAATGTATGCCAGTTTTCACAGCTCACCTTGGAAAACCTTCAGGTTCATTAAGCTAAATACTCTGAGGATTGACTGCATGCGGTACACAGTTTAAACCAAAGCAATCAGCAAGAACGCCCCTCTGAAATATTGCTAGATTTCGTCGCTATGAGCAGTGGCAGTTCATTATGGTCCTGTGCGGTAGCTACGCATTTGCAAAGGGCGGGTACCCCCCACCATCACCACCACTGTAAAGAAGAATCACTTTCAACAGGACCCCACAAGCATCCAGTCTATGAGGTTTTGGAGGGATTTTCAAACTCTTCAAGCTCATGAAGCAAATTCATAATTTTAACACATTTAAGTTGGAGCACAACCTCCCAAATGTATAGTCATGTATATGTGGACTATTGGTTAGGGAAGAGCACTTATAGCCCTGGTTGCTGGTTCAAATCCCCACCCAGTAAGGTACTGGCCCCAAGCACTGTACCCTAGGAGCTGAATAATATAGCTGCCCACTGCTATGTCACATATGAATTACGTGATCAGTGGTCATTGTTGACACATCAGTGCACAACAATGAAATGTGTCCACTGCATTTAACCCAAATGTGACATTGTGGCATAGCAGGGGGCAGCTAATTCAGCGCCCGGGGAGCAGTGCTTGGGGGTTGCACCCTGCTTAAGGTACCTCAATAGTGCCTTGCTGGTCGGGGATTCAAACCTGCAAGCTTGTGCACTTCCCTAACCATTAGGCCACCACTGCCCTGTATGTGCTACATGCAGAGGACGAATGTTGCTGTTGTGTGCTAACAATGACAATTTTTCACTTTTCCTGTAGTTAAATGATCTCAGTTCTAAGCGATGCCCCTCCCAGCTGCAGATTAGGGTCCTGGCAGTGTAGCGGAGTCTAGCACTGCCCTCGTAGGGAAGCTCATCCGAAAGCTGTAGGGTTTTCCTGGACGGCTGCACGCACATGCATGACTGAGTTTGGTTGGATTCTCTTGACCGATTCAAGCACCGTGGAGGATTCAGTACCAAAACACCTTCATATGGGCTCCACTTATTGTCCCCCCCCCCCCCCCCCCCCCGAACATTGAGGCACACACACACACACACCTGTTCTTCTCCTGCCTGGGCACCTCAGCAGCCCTCAGCCCAGCTGATGCCCTGAAGGTAGTACAGGTGACAGAAATGCCCAGACGCGCACGGCGCCCCGAGGAACTGAGGAAGAAAACAACTACTGCAGCTACTTCTGGTGGAATCATTTGCCGGAATAACAAATGTGTTTTCCTGGCTTTTGGCTCCGTTCCCGGTTTCGTTCCTTAGCACTTTAGTGCAAAATTTACACCATCTCTTTACGCCCTGAAAGGAGAGCACTCAGACCTGGGTCAGAGATTTACGCCATTATACCCTGAAAAACCATCGGCGTGCCTCGGCATCTCTCACACTTTTCACCTTTGTCTGCGGCTTCGTTGTTGCGGCACAGATACTCATCAGCAGCGGGACAGAAACGATGAATATTAAGAAGCCTCTGGAGACTGGAGGTGTCCAGGGATGGGCTGGGCCCCCTTTTTTTTTGCTTCTTATGAACAGCGGGCAGAAGCGATACACAGATAAGGGATGGTTTGTAATGTGAGCAGTGTGGAGCAAGAGCAGCATCTCCTGGTGAAAAGTCATGCCTCATGCAAAGATAGCAGCAAGAACTGGATTCATATACGTGCCGGAGAAAAGCCACCAGAAATGGCAGTTTCTAATGAGCTTTTACAGGTCAAAGACAGTGGTGGAACAGCACCTGTAGGGTTGTGCGCTCATGGGAGTTTTACTTACACAAAAATGCTCTGAGGGCAGAATGAAAAGTGATTGGTTTAGAGAAGTGAGTCCAACCAATCAGAGGAGGCGGTATCAGCCAATCAGATGTCTTGCTTCCGCCCCCTCTAGTTGCTTGGACACACCTTCTCTACAATCTTATTGGTTATCTTTCTGAACCAATCATTTTTCCTTCTGCCCTCAGAAACATTTTTGAGTAAATAAAGTTGTGCGTTCGAACCCTTGCAGGGTGCCTGTCATTTCCCCACAGGTGAACCAATAGCCAAATGAGTGTTTGGAGATTGACCGAGTCCTGCCCAGGCTTCCGGGACCATCTTTGAGTCACCGTGACCCTGAAATAGACAAGTAGTTGCTGAGAATAGATGTCGGGATTTAATTGACCCTCAGTGGGACGAGGCTAAGGAGCAGACATGTCGACCCATTTCATGATCCATTTTTAATAACCAAGAGCCAGAAAGGTAACAAAGACCAGAAATGCAAATATCTTAAGCGTAACGTGATGAATCCATGTAATTTATTTACAACAGTAAACCAACAGCAAAATGGTACCTGCATAAAAAGAGGGGAAGGTACAGATTTGGCGAACATACAGCTATTTGCAGCCCCGATTTGCACTTCTACTTAATATAGACTTGGTCTAAGGCATACTTTTCTTTTAATTTTTCTCGTACAATGACCCACTTGGCTCTCAGAAAGGACAATGCTGGGGGGTAAGAATAAGCAGTGTGTCTTTTTAGTCTTCATTTGCAGTACATGTATGACCCTGTGCCAGTAAAATTTTGAAGAGTCCCCCCCCCCCCCCTCCATTCTGGAGGACATCGTGTTCACTAGCTCCATCTCCCCTCTTTACTCTTTCATGAGGAGTATTCGACTCGCCGCTGAGGTGCTGGAGCTCCGGTGTCCCTCCATCTGGTGAACGTTGATCGATGCCGAGTACAAATTCGCCCCATTTGCAAATGAAAAACAGTCATTAAGGAGAAGTAGGCTGGAACCATGACTATGCGGCACCTAGCGCTTTTCCACGTTGATACGTAAATAATAAATGCCACCGGACAAAAATAAGCCGTCAGATAAACAGATTCTTCTTCCGCTCCGGATTCTTAGAAATAAATTTGAAATCAAAGCACTGACTTCAAAAATTCATTTAGGCCTGAAGACGAAGAGCGTCTAGGCAGACCAACTCCAGGGACAGCAGCCTCGGCAATTTGCTTTGTTTTGAAAGGTTTAATTGATTTTCTTTGTGTTTGTAACTGTGCAGAACAGTCAGTTAAATTTGCTTTTTTTCCGTTTTATTTTAAGACTAAGGATTCGCACAAGGCGTCGAACCCGCATTCGCCTGACTTCCTCCAGACTTCCTCTTAGGTTTATCCGCGCAAAGTTCCTCCAATATGGGGAAGTTCTCTTGGATTTCTCTGTCCTCTCTTCTCATTACTGCAGACTGAATAATGCAAGCAGCACGTTGTACGACAAGGGATCCCCGGTTCTGGTCCGGGAGACTCGGTCTGCGACACAGTTTGCAGATTTCCCTGCTCAGACATGCGTACTAAACTGGGTGATTAGCTGGTGAGCTGAATAAGGTGCATAAGATGAGCAGGAAAATCTGCAAACTGTGTGACAGACTGGCCCTCCGAGACTGGAGTTGGGAAAACCCTGCTTTAGGATGTTGGAGTGGTAATGGAGAGAAGAGAATCATCATCCCAGAGACTGACATGGGGCATAAGTATTTGCTGTTAATTCTTCACCAACCGGGGTTTGCCCCCTTGGTCTCGGCACTCATTATTCCAGCCCGCCAGGAAATTTCTGGAACTTCCCCATGGTCCAAAACTTGTGCCTTCAAGCTCTAAGTCCACTCACCACCAGCATCAACTCTGGAATCCTTCAGGCAAATATAGGACTTGCGTTGTGAAGACAATCTGGAGATCCGGCTACCAGATGCGGACGCTGCGACAGTGATCGCGACTATAGTTCAGATCACTGGATGTCGCGCATGTGTAGCTGGAGTGTCTTCAGCAGACGCCGTGCTGAGTGAATGGCTGAGGTGTTCACCTGTCAGCAATGCCAGGGTGTTTGATGAGCAAATAATACTAGTAGGACTTGTCGTCAACGGCAGTGGAATCGTAGAAAATGCTGGAAGTCAATGACAGCCACGCGGAGCCTTCAGACGCTTGTAATCCAGCGGCTGTGACTGGGGAGTACCGAGCCAGCGGGTCTAGCTGCTGTATTTTCCGCTCTGGGCAGGTTGAGCGGGGCTTTATGAGGATATCTTGACACGTTCCTCTGCAGGAGTTCCTCCTACATGCTTCTTGGGAGTCTGCATGTTGCAGCTTACCGAATCGCAGAGCCGTGTCACATGGATGGAGTAGGGATTTGGGGAGAATTTATGGGGGTGGGGTGCATGCAGGATGGTACCAGTGATGGACAGAGTATGAAAATACTGTATTGACAGTAACATTTAGGGTAAGCAGTATCCATGAATGAAATATCCATCTGTTTGTTGAAGTCAATTATTGCGTGGTTATGATGTAAAGGCCTCTGTTGATGATGGGGCGGGGAGAACATGCATGGCATCCTGATTTCATGGATATGAAGGAAACCTCTGGGTAGAGATCCATTCACGTTGACCCCTTTACCTGCCAGAACCCTGATGAAGAAGCTGATCACAGTCACACAGTACGTTCAAGACGTGACCGCAAGCACCAAAGAGCTCGGTCCATCTAGAGCCTGGGGCCAAAACATAGATGCTAATAGGACCAGCTTGAGACTGAGAAACAACAAATATTAGGTGATGTTCTCAACAAGCACTGAACTTTGTGAAATGGTGATAGCGGTCTTGTTTTTGTTCCATATTAACTTCTTGTAACCTCATTAACGTAAGACACAGTCCAGGGAAAAGATAGTCAGTAATGATAGTCAGTGATGATAGTCAGTGATGATAGTCAGTGATGATAGTCAGTGATGATAGTCAATGATGATAGTCAGTGATGATAGTCAGTGATGATAGTCAATGATGATAGTCAGTGATGATAGTCAGTGATGATAGTCAGTGATGATAGTCAGTGATGATAGTCAGTGATACTCGTGACAGGAGGAGAGGTTACTAGGATATCAGTGACAGCCGACAGTTAAGATCAGGTTAAATTAAGCCCATAGGTGCAAGTTTCCTCCTTTCTAGGTGTGGATAGGACAAGAATAACCTCAGCAAATGGGCCAATGACAGACCTAATCCCAGTTTGCCCATTTCAGACCACTTCATCAGGTCCAGTCACAGAGACAACCCCAAAAATAAGAGCCTAGATCTTCCTGCATCGCTCTCAAGATGTTCGGCGACTACTTCTCCCATAGTTGAAAGGTTTTATACATAAAAACTAAGGAAAACGATCCAGATAGTCAGATGTATTTTAGAATCCTTTGGCGGGGGGGGGGGGGGGGGGCACCATTTTCTGTATTCATCGCATTCCAGGCCTTTGAGTTATCCTGACAAACACAACAAAAAAAATTTAATTAAACTTTACACAGTTTGATGGTAGAAATGTACTTTTATGTAACAGTTGAAATTGATTAATGATTTCCAGGGCCTGATGCACACAGATCACACAAACAATTCTATTAATGCACCAAAATAAATCTAATTAAATCTCATAACTATTGTGCCCATTCTAACCGCAGCTTGCCTAATGCAGGGAGTAATTCCTTACAAACTGTCACTGGAGAAGCCGGGGTCTTTGTCAACAGTCCCACAGCTTATTCCTTCCTGTCAGGAGTATCGATTACTTGCCACTAAGCGAAACCGAGAGAATCCATAGGCTTTGATCGTCTGGTGCCAAAACACAGACAGGAAGGAGGAAGGAACCGTGGATAATCCCTGAAGCGGGGGGGCTGGCATTTTTAAATTGTTTCATTGTTACCAAACAATATAAAGGTCGGAACAGTCATCCACCCACCCATCCATCCATCCACCCCTCCATTTCCCGGAGTCCCTTTATGTATGAGGGTCGCAGCCAGTAAGCAAAGACCTGACAGCAAACTGGGTGCCTGTATTTACCGTTTCCATTCATCCCTCCAGTGAACCTGGGTTCCACAATTATTCCAATAAACCTGGAGCCCAAGCCTGGGAATGCAGGACACGAGGCCAGTCTGCCACAGGGCATTTACTCTGAAGTCCAAGGGAGGAAGAGGATATGACATGCAGTAGCCGTTTGACTGAGCTTCGCCGGTTGTTTGCGACGAAATTCCTTCTCTCGCTACGCCCGCTGATGAGTGCTGCAGAGCGGATCACACCGTCAGAAGCCTGTTAGAAACCATATGAAAAAGCCTACTGGTCTGAACTGGAATCTCCACTAAGGGCCGTCAGGAGGTCATGCGACTTCTGGGTCAGTGATTCTAGGGGATCCTGACGCCGGCGGAGACTGTGTGGGAGGCGATAAGGGATTGGAGACCCTGGGGGTTGGGGGGGGGGGCGATCACGTGTGTGTGCATGTTCGTGCTCACGCATTCTCGGATGGTCGCCGTGCCCAGAGGAGAGACGGCAGCTGGCAGGGGACAGTGGGGGGAAAAAAAATGTGGTAACCATGGTAATGATGACCACACATGGCTCTGGGGGCCAAGCGAGGGCCATGTGAGGAACAGCAGCGATGCACATTTGGGGACGGTGCAACGTAGCCAGGGAAATTCACGCTTGGGGGAGCAGAGTGGACAAGACGGGAACTGGGGGTTGACAATACCCTGGATTCAAATACATTTGCAGTTAGAAGATACTAAGCAAAGTGATGGAACTTTGATGACTAAACTGGGACCGCACGTTTCTGCATCAGTGACTTCCTGGATTTGTCCGGCCAAAGCACGTAGTGGCAAAATGCATTACATGGGATGAGTGACTACAGCAAATACATAAGTCGTAATTCATAAATCGGGCTCCCGGGCACATCGCCGGACCCCGATGCATTGTGGAGAGGGCCAGCTGCATCTGAAGATGGGTAGATCTTGAGATGACCTCCAAAGGAACGGGATGCTGAGCCAACGGTGAGCAGATCCGTCACGGGCTGCTGCGGGGTTACTGGGAAGAGTGTGCCAAGGGAGTCACGGATGGAGAAGGGGTGGGCCAAAGGGTCCGGACCCGGGGGCCGACGTGTGAAAACGTGGGTGGAATTCAGGCTTCTGGATGCCAGAAGGGAAGGGGAAGAATGGCAAGGTTCAGGAGGGACAGACAGGAGGCGCAGGAACACGAGGAATCTCAACATTATGGATGGAGAAGATGTTGAATATGAACTCGGACTGCATGGCGCCAAAATGGCGCCCGGCCAAATCTAGAAAATATTCTCCTCTATAATTGGACATGTTGTAAGACCATTTGCCGAGTTCTGGATAAAAGCGCGACAGAAGAGAGCGATTTGGAAAGGGAGGCGGCGACAGACACTGTTTCCTGTGTGCGATTACACCGGCGCAAGAGGCAGAACAGCGATGCATGTTATGCATGACCTACTTTATCTCTGTTTTTTTGTGGGGGGGGGGGGGGGGGTGTGATTGGGGAGGGAAAATGGGAGATGGGAGAGTGAGTATAAAGTGGGGCAGTTAGATAACAGCTGGTAAGTGAAGCGTGGTGGGGGGCGAGGGGGGGGGCGGCAAAAAATGGATGTACGGACAAGAGCGGTACCTGAGGGATCATGGAGGAAAACGTGCCAGCTGCTCCACACCCCCCCCCCCCCCCCCCCCACCCCCCCCCCTCCCCAGTCATTTCGGAAACTCCTCCAACTTCTCCCTCTGATTGTGAGGCCAGAATGTCTCTCAGAAGGGATATCGGACACAGGGGTGATCTATTTGGCTCGGCCCTGTGCCCACGTGGGAGTGCAATCTGGAGACTTCAGTGAGTAAGTGTGCACTAGGTTACGTGTGCACTGCGGTAAGTGTACACTAGTAAGCATATGTTTGGGTATTCATATAGTCCTACTGGAAATACATCTATGTTGTTCGGCTGTGGGTGGAAACTGGAAGGAACTCATGAGGAGAAGATGCAAAATTGTGCCCACAGCCTCCAGGTCTGAGGCTGACCTTTGAGCCAATAAACCATCCAGCCTTTTCTCATCATCACGCCGCTCCGACTACCGCTGTACTTCTGTACGTTACAGAAAACGCCCGGCAGCTCACTGGATCCAGCAGAGTGTAATAATCAGCACCTTGGCGTAGTGTCGCAAATGCATTTTTTAATTTCTCAGATAGCAGGCATTGTTTTGTGCTTGATTGTTTTTGCTGTTGTTTTCCGCCGCGGTGGAGCACGCAGCCGTGTACAAGCCAAAGAGCGAGCCGCGAGACAGATTTACGCCCCGCTCGCAGACGGATGACTCAGGCCAGTCGTAAATTTCAGCCTTGCGATGGAGCGGCGGGCCGGCCTTTTAGAGCGGGAGGGTGCGAATGGGGCGACGTGTGAGCTTGGCGAATGCTTTCAGGTGTGTGCAGCTCCTGTGGATTCGAGTAAGGTTTGCATGGTTAGGGTAGGATGGCATAGGGCAGGTCAGGGCTGGGTCGGCCATCTCTTCTTGCAATTGTGGTGCTGTAAGGATCCCCAAAGTCCAGGGCCGATTTTTAATTCTTGTTCACCTCTGAGGTAGTGTAGTATAGGACAGGACAGGACAGGACAGGACAGGACAGGACAGGACAGGACAGGACAGGACTGGATTGGATTGGATTGGATTGGATTGGATTGGATTGGATTGGATTGGATTGGATTGGATTGGATTGGATTGGATGGGATGGGATGGGATAGAGTAGGATAGGATAGGATAGGATAGGATAGGATAGGATAGGATAGGATAGGATGGGATGGGATGGGATGGGATGGGATAGGATAGAATAGGATTGGATTGGATGAGATAGGACAGGATAGAGTAGGATAGGATAAGGATAGGGTAGAATTGAGTAGAATAGGATGGGATGGGATGAGATGGAACGGGATAGGATAGAGTAAGGCTAGGGTTCGGTAGGAGAGTATGGTGAGAGTAGTGTAGGCAGCATTCTCTCATAATGCCAAAAGACAGATGGGACATGAAGCCAAAAACAATGGAATGGGGGGGCGTCAGGGGGCTCGTGTTGCTTTGACACTCTCGCCCCGATCCGCATGCAGTTCTGCCGGAGACGCTGGCCAGGCTGTTCCGCTGCATTGCCTTTAATTTGTCAAAAAGGGCCTGATACAGCGAAACAACTTTTATATATTTGCTTGGTGAAGCCCCTGTCAGACAAACCACTGAACCTGAGAGCGGGTGTCTGACTTTAACCCCCCCCCCCAGCCAGTATATCATTTCAACTCCCTCTCCGCATTTGCTTCTCAGAAACTCCACTTAAAATGTGAAGTATATATGGATTTTTTCATTATTCTGACTTATTTAGATAACTATGCTCAAATTAAGGGGCGTGTTATTCGGTGCAACGTGTGTTCTAATGATATGCAGCAAGTAGGAGTGATGTTAAGTGTCACCACCTGTCATCTCCAATGCTGGTCTTGGACCTGGGAAGTCACTTTATATAAGTCAAGTCAAATCAAGTGGGCTTTATTGTCATACCATCCATATGCAGATAGACAGCGGCGCAAATTAAGGCTCCCCCCTGTGAAAACATACATCAGCGTTGAGGTGGGGAGGGTTTTCAGAACAGGAACGAAACGAAAAATAATAGTATGTTACTCAAGCACTTATGCGGTTGACCAAACATTATTGAATGTTGAGCGTACTGGTCAAGCACTGGGTGAGGCTTGTTCTGATTTAAAGAACAGATCCACCTGCATGTGTCTGGCCGACCTGGAGCGGGACCGTGGGGGATTATAAACTCCAAACAGTCATGGGGACATCAGCAAGGCCTAAAAACCTAGGAGACCTGGACATCTCTTTGGTACAGACACAGTTCATCTAAGATCGTCCATAAAATTTTCAGAGCACCATATGTGGAGTGTGAGACAGCAGGACACCGTCCCTTTCCTGCCCGCTGGGGAGTGGCACGGCGCCGCCCTGCTGGCTGGTATTGACATAGCAGACAAGGTGGCAATTACCTCCAAAGAGCAATTTTGTCACCTTAGCGAAGCCGTCGCCATGAACACAGCATCCCATCATTAGCACTGGGTAAACAAATAGGCAAGTCTTGGGTCAATCTAATTTTGTAACAGCAGACTTGGGGGGGGGAGTCAGGTGACCTGGATTATGCATATAGAATTATTTCACCTGTCCTTACCGCATGTTTTGTTTCACCTCCAGTAACCCAGATAAGAGTGATAACCTGTAATCGGGTTTGGCTGATTTCCTTTTTTGTCCCGAGAGCAGCGATCTCAAGCTGGATTTAACCCTCTTTTGCTCTATTAACCATCTATAATAGCAAGAGTTATCCAAACAGAGGAGATAGCCTAACCTAATTGCTCCTACAAAGACCAGCTGTCTGCTTGTAATGGCAGAGTTTAAGGTGACACGGGCAGCTAGAGCTCAGTTTGGTGAAGCGAACTGACCGCAGAACAGTCGTCAGTCCCGATCTCAGCAGGCCAGGGACCATAGAGGTTCATGGGAGTCATCCCATAAACATGCCACGCTCCAGCGAACTAACAAATGCAGCAATGCAACCTGATTCACTCATCCTTTGCTCTTCCGTTAAAATACTGCAGTCGAATGCCTAAATGTCTTGCATTTTTAATAGCTTAAGAAAATGCCCAATTTTTCCATTCCCCTTCTCCTTACTCTGGTCAAGGTTGCTGGGGGGGGGGGGGGGGGGCTGGTGCTGTTCCAGGCAGCACAGGGTACAGTGAGATACATCCTGGATAGAACATAATATGTCTCCATACATTACTTCACTGAAGAATCTTACACTGCTGACTGACAGCTGTTTTTTTATACATAGACTTGTGAGTCACTTCACAAAGAAGCGTCCGCTAAATACAAAAGTGTAAACATCAGTCACCTTGAGATCGGTTAAGTTACAGCCTCAGTATCTGTGACTTGGATTCATCCTGTTCCACGAAGACCAAGAAGCTCTCTCATGTTCATTCTGCTCCTCGTTCCCATGTAAAAGTTCAGCCTTTTAGTGACCTATTTCTGACTTCCTGTCATTTTTAAGAGCGCGCTCCTAGGTTTTGTCAAATTACCGGCGGCTAATTTGCCCTGACATTTAGCCGTCACTGGCTCGGGTGCCGTCGGACGGTCCTGGGGCTTTCGGGGTCCTTGCGGTGCAAAAGTAAGCATTTTGTGTGGCTGTAAATTCGGGGGCCACCTGGGTCAGTTTCACCGAGATGTGGACGCTCTGCTATTGTGCTAATGTTTACTTTTCTGCTACAGAGCACTGTGCTCCAGTGTGTGTGTTTTTGTCAAGCGGGCACCCCGAGGCAGGAAGCTCCCTCCGGTAGCGTGTGGCTCGTGATAAACGGAGGACACTGTGAGGTAATACGATTACGGGAAACAACTGTGCATCAGCGTCGCTCATTAACACCTGGCAAAGGCAAACGGTGATGGGTGGACGCCATCTGACTTCGGTAAGACGCGAATAAAACAGCGCTTTATGTGAGGCTGTCAGGAGGTTCTGAGGCAAATCACTGCAACCTCCATCCACCTATTTTCAGTGACTCTCTACTGGACGCTCCACGGGCAACCAGGAAGCCGACAGGACTGAACTTTGCGGTATAGAAAGTGTAGAGTGTGAGAAACGTTACTAACGCAAAACACGAGGCCAGTTTTTGAACTTTGAACCCGGTGCCTGCCACAATTCGGCTGGGAAATTTTTCTGTGAATCTCCACAAGCATACACACGGTGACACAAAAGGAGCACAGGTCTTAAACGGTGTCACAGGGCTTCCTCAAAGTCACATAAATACACGCAGAGTGACACTAAGAGTAAAGTTATGGGGTCACAATCCAGAGCATGATGGATGGATGGATGGATGGATGGATGGATATCTTTAGACTATGGGATGTGTACATGGCAAAAAAAAAAAAAAAACACCCCAAATGAACACAGAAAGATACTTTCGATTTCCCAAACAGCGCAGGGCTTGGGTACAGCCAGTATGGGATGCCAGTCCATCACAGAACACATACGTATACTCACCCATAATGGGTGATTTAGGGATACCAGTTAGTGCTCCGGCTTCTCTTTGGACTGAGAGGACATGAGTAAGTGGAGGAGAGCACCACAACGGGATAAGAACACACAAGCTCCAAGCATGTAGAGCAGAAGTGGGATTCGAACCCATACCCCTTCTGGTGTGAGGTTACAGTTCTAACCACAGAGGTAGGCAAAACAGGGCATACAAATTAGTCCAGATGATCGAAATGTGAGCGGGTGTTTGTGCATCCGTTCAAGTATTACCCCACAGTCGTGGTAGTTTTTTTTTTTTTTAAATCAGTTTCACCTATGAAACTGCAACCCTAGGGCTTAACAGCCACATTCGTCTTTTTTATTTTCTTGGACGGTGTGATTTATGATATTACTGTGCATTATTAAATGGAAATAAGTAAATAAAAGGACAGAGTCGCTCACTGTTGACAATTGCCCCACTGTAAGCAAGAACCGGTTTACATCGGAACATGAAATTGGAACTTTTAAATGTAATGGAACAATAAATCACAAGTGGAATCAAATACATGAATGGACAGCTCCGAAAGCATAAGACAGCAAAGCGTTTGAAGGATAAGGGCCTTTGATGCAAAGGAGATGCCGACTTGAAGCTACTTTGAGAGACTTTCTTGAGATTTGTTTCCCGATGCCTATATGTGCCGGGGAATCGATGTTTACACGCGTCGAATCTGCTGAAGGGTTGGGATTATCTCTGTGGGGGCTGCCAGCACGACCTGGATGATATGACTCAGGGGTGATTTGATGCAGCAACCGTGGTGCCCCCCCCCCCCCCCCCCCCCAAAAAAATAAAAATAAAAATAAAAAAAAGTGGACCACATGAGAGAATAGCCACGTCAGTGTTAAAATAGCACCAGTATCTGGGGGAGGGACGGGGAGAATTAACATAATCTCGTAGCAACCCGTGAAGTCCGATGGCACACCCCCTTCAGGCAATCAAATGTGCCACCTTGACATGATTCGGTGTCTGGTCTGTGTTTCAGAAGCCATAGATACCCCAAGGGGGCGGGGCAGCTGAACACCCTCCACATCAGGGCTGCATCTATTACCCCTAAGTCCATTTCTATCCAGTTCTGTTCCATGCAGCATCAGCCCACGCACCTTTGCCCAAGGCCCCCCCACCCCCCGATCCTCCCACCCCTAAGCACTTCTTTCCCAGGATTAGAAAATACCAGCCGTCTGCCATAAGTAATAAAGAAGGAGATCGTCTTCTAGTTGTGTGGGATTTCTCAGAGAGCCCACTCCACATTTATCCAGATTCTGCTTCGTGCGCATGAACTTCGGCTATTAATGTCTTTATTAAGATTACAGTGGATACGCGGGACATTCTTGCGTTCATCGCAGTGTTGGTGCATTATGGGAAACAAACCCTGTGCCGTTCCTGTTTCCTGCACGCCTCGGAAAGTCATCCTCATCCGGCTTCAGGCTTGTACCTAGGTACTGGGAACAGGCACTGGAAAACACAGCTTTGTAGAACGTTTCTGTATTTATTTTTATTAAACCGTTTTAAGCTGTAAATCTCATTATTGTAAATGTCAGGGGACTCCTGCAGCAAAAAAAAACATCCAGTTTTCTAAATATATGATTCCTTTATCTTTTCTAAACACTTTTGTTTTCCATGTCATTCAGTGTATTTATAACCCGTTAGCTCCACGCTAAAATGGGTCTGGGTTTAACCGGGTTTTAAATCGCCACTCCTCATTTAGACGGTTTAAATAAGCTCAATGAGTTTTAAATGAACTCTTTTCAGACTACATTCCAAATGAATAGCGCGTCCTCTGCACACCTTGTAATAAAAAAGAGAACATTTGCTTTTTGCATTTGAACTTAAGTCGTTAATAGCGTAAATAAACTTGACACGCAGGGTAGGTGAACGTTGCATGAACGGTTGCGAGTTCACGAAACTGAGGTGTCACTGCCCTCTAGTGGTTGGACAAATGCCCCCCCATGTTTTAAACCACTGAAGCGAAGCAGAGTTCTAGCTCCCGACAGCACCGTAATCAGCATTAGTTAATGAGTAGGATGATACTGATAGGACCTGTTTTCGCTTTTGAGAGTTTTCTCTTTAATAAAAAGGGAAGTTTAGCTTCTCACTGAGAAGCTAAACTTCCCTTTGTCTTAAAAACAAAAACCTTTTATTGTTTCGTGTGATCCAGACGTTTTTCCAGACTATTACACAGCTGAGCTGTGTGGCGGTGCTTTCTTTCACATAGAAAGTTGTCTTTTATTAGTATAACGCGTACTCATCACAACAATTCTTGCTAGTAAAAATGATCATACTTAATTACCAGTAAGAATTGCATTCTAGATATATTGAAGTCATATTCTTACTGGTAAAAACTGCTTTTTTACTAGTAAGAATTCAGTTATATTACTTTATATTAAAAGACAGTTTGGCTTGCTATACTGGACTTGCACCCACTTTATATGTTGGGAGACTTTGAAACGGTCTGAAATGACACCGATGCCAAACGCTACGAGAATTTATACACGGCCGCTTGGATTCCACACCACGTATATATGCGTATCTTTTAAAACGGCTATAAGTCATACTAGATACGAGTAATCAAAACGTGTCATGCTTGTTTTGTCCCTTTTTTTGGTGAATGCGTGTTTTCATGCATCTAAAAAGACATACATTTTACAGATGCTTTCATAATATATAATTTGGAAGTGACCAGACAGCGACACAAGTTGTCAGATTTTACTGTATTACCAGCGTGCCTGCCCTTACATCTGCCCCAGAAATAGAAAAATACATTTGAAATGATTTAGCATGACTCCAGAAGAGGGCGCTATTTGGCTGGTATTTTGCGTTTAGCCCAATACCTATATGTTAAATCATTTCCAAGAATTTTATATTTGAAGTTTTATTAAAACTATTAGGTAGGGATAGATTTGATTAATCATTTTGTCAGTTTATTAAAAATGAGAGGAAACACATCAGGCGATACATAATTTGTCTTCGTCTCTGTGTCAGATGACTGCAAGAACCTGCGCGTATGTGCTGACCGAAATTGGTTCACGTTGTAATTTTCCTTAGCAAATTAACTGTCCCCAAACCAGTAATAAAATTGTTATCCATTCAGCTGGAGAACTAAACGTACAATCATTTCGGCGCAGACTAAACTAATTTGTTACGGAAGATTTTTTGCAGTCGAAAGAGCCTTCAGCGTTTAAACACTGCGGAGTTTGACATTCGGTAAATTAAGATACGATATATGGGGATCTCTTACTTTTGAGTAGTACTTTTTACTTCTGAGAAGTACTTGAGTTAGGACAGGAAAACATGGTTTGGCTGAAACACCTGATAGGCGAGGTGGCATTCTGGGAGCCAATCAGCAGTCACCATGCCCCTGTCAGCCCACCCCAGTACACACCCCGGCTGGACCATCCATTGTGTTGGTGATGAGCAAATGGCTGACCCTTTATCCTTAATGCTCCCACTAAACGGAAGTGCACAAATTAACAGGCTCTGGTCTCCCTTATTGTGCATCCCCAGGGTCTAGTCCGAGGCGTCTGTCTGCCGAATGACAGACAGTGGCCTCAAGCTCCACCCCCTCCCCTGCCCACCAAAAAAAAAACCTCCTTTTTCACATGACCTCCTTTCCTGCACGGCAATGCATTACTCAACAACGCTGTAATGAAGATCTTCCTCTCTCAGGAAATTGCGCTCAAACCCCGGCGACGAAAGGCGTCCGGTGACTCGCGCGTTTGTGCAACGGAAGGACGGGATGCGGGGCAGCACTGTTCCCATGGAAACCGCCAGGCAGGCAGTCGGAGCTCAATTATTTCAGAGCACGTCCTGCCTTGACCAGGCCTTGCAGGCGTCAGGCCGTGATTCCTCATTGGCTGCTCTCATTGTCCGTCACTTATTCCGACCGGGTCTTTCCTGGATGACTGTGTTCTTTTATTAGCCGTTTCATTAGCATGGCAGCCATGGCAACTATTCAGAAAAGCAAGACCAAAATGATTCAATATCATGGCCCTGAGATCTGACAAAAACTGACATTTCATTAATCCAGCAGAAGCATATAGGCTCCAGTGGATCTTCTTTCTCCTCATTACCAGTTTTTGCTCTCTGCTTCTTCACTTCCTGCATACGTGTGCATTTTAACGCAGGAAATTCCACCCGAAAGGGAGATTGAGTGCTTCTCTGCAATCTGCTTGTCACACTGCCTCATCGTTGAGTCTTTTAAAAACATTTTGTAACTGAAAATTCCCAATCTTGACACACTCCCAAAAGTTTCCATAGATTTTTAAAAATTATTTACGGGGGATATTCCCTTCCTTTTCAGCCCCACGGCTGATGACAGAGTGTGTGTTTGGTTTAGCACTACAGCAAGGTCAAAGGTCAAAAAAACATTCAACACTGAAAGCCCCTTACTTCCCACCACAACCAAAGAAAGGGGGGTTGATTATCTGCTCATCTGATACTATTTACTTTCTTTTTATTGGCAGAATGACTCTGGGGAGTCGCATCTTGTCATCTTGTCTCGACACCGAAGAAAAATGCCATGTCCATCATTTGGACACAACCTGGCTTTAAGGAAGACGACACCGAACAAAAACAGGTCAAATGCAAACACTGCAGAAAGACAGTTTCGGCTACCAAAAGTAATAACGCCAATCGGGTTCAACACTAGCAATATTTAAGATACGGTGGAACCTGCTTATAGTGATCACAGTTATAATGGTCAGCTGCTCATGTAGACCAAAAAGCTTGGGATAGAATAATTCCTGCACAAATATTGCTTAAATAATTTGCTTATAGTAATCACGTAGTCGCACGCTGCATGTACAAAAAAACATTACGAAAAAAAAGTCATTTTCCGTCAATAAATATACTCATCAAAGCTTATGATAAACTGCCTAAACCGCGCCAACGACATGCAGTAGCAAATCTATGATAAGCTATATTTTATGTACAGTACTATACTGTATTATAGCGTATTCGAATTATGCACAGTTCAGTAACGTAATTTGTACAGTACTGTAATTTGAAAAGCGTTTGAAACAGCTGTTTTGTATTTTGCAAGTCAATAAAATTCAGCAAACAGCAACGCTGCACATTTAATTACCTTATATTCATCTAATAAATACACAAATGTCAATTAGATGGTAATTTGCCTGAGACGAAAAATCCGTTATAATGATCATCCGCTTATAGTGAACAATTTCACGCAGACAGACGTTATCGCTATAAACGGTTTATTTTGTTTGCAAGATATGCAAACTATGTTTCCTACTTCTTTTGAGAACTTGCCTTTTACATTAAAACTATTATGTGACCTTTTTCATTAGACGTTTTCATTTCAAGCGATTTGTGCTTTTGATTTCAGTTGTTCGAACAAATATTCAACAAAAAATCATAAATGGTTCATCCATGTTTCCTTCAAATATTTTAAATCAAAGATACACGGGCTTTCATTAGAAAAAATATCCCAGCTTCAATAGTTGAGCATATTTACAGAATAAACCTTGTCAATGAAATATGAGGGCAAACAAATGAACAAAACAAAAACAAAATAATCGTTCATCGATTGTAATCAAGATAAAATGTTCAAGTAATCGTGATATTGATTTGAGGTTATTTTGCTATGCCTGACAGCACGGCACCCCTATGTAGGTCACGCCTCAAATTAATCAAACCACCATTGTACGTTTGGATGACAAGAGTTTATTCTATTAGGGCAAGGGTGTCAAACTCCAATCCTGGGGGGCCGGAGCCCTGCACATTTTCGGGATTTCCCTCATTTAACACACCTGATTTACCTCCTTGCAACTCCGTGTGCTAATTACCACACAGCTCTTGAGCCGAATCATTTGCGGTTAAGCTGCTATGATCGGAAGGTCACCAGTTTGAATCCCAGGGCCAGCTGACTAACTGAGGCTCCCATTAACCCCCAGCTACGGAGGTGCTGCATGCTGGCTGAACAGATGTTCAGATTCCCCCAAGCTACATCCAGTCTACCCTAGATCCTGACAAACAGCTCAGTAGCACTTACGCTGCAAACGAAAATTGATTTTTCAACAAAGAAACTGAAATTCAAAGCACTGTAATCACATTTTGGCAAGAAACAGTTTAAGTAACAACCGAGATATTACAGATCGCTATGTAAATAATATAAATACATTCAGTGACTTATATCACACGTCACCCAGTGTCAAAATACTGCGCTTGTTCCAGAAGAAATTTCCACAGTTTTTTCTTATCTGCACAGGCTGAGGAACACAAACAGCATATCTGAGGAGGCAACCATAAACCTCAAAATCACATCATCTATGAGAAGCCACTAGACCCTTTCCAGACATGAAAGCACCTCATATTGCTACATCTCCCCGCTCTTTCAGATTATCAGCCGGCTGTCTTGGCTGGAGTAACAGGGGTGCCTTGTGGGAGGAGCCTGTGGAACAACGTAATGGATGGTGGGGGTGGAGCCAGTGGGGAAAGAAGGGGAATTAGAAGAACATTTCTAAGGGGGTGGAGCCATAATGCCTTATTGGGACAAAGGCGCGGCATGGAGAAGTCTGGCCCAGTCACAGAGCCCTGAGATGGTGGAGAGGGGGGGGGGTCTGAGGACCCACCCCTCACATGGTGGCCAGTTCCTGCATTAAGCGCTCTTTCTGGCTCTGCAGCTCACTGATGCTCTGCTTGTTCTGCTCCAGACGGTCCTCCAGCCACTGGAGCAGGGGGCCACTGACAGCTGACATCTGGCTGCACAGGTTCTTGGTGAAGACTGGAATTAGGGAGGAGATCAGGATCAGGGCGATGAGACAACGGCCACCTCTCAGCTCAGGTCATCCGCTCGTAGAATCTCCGCCTGGATACCGTCCTTTATTCTACACTATATGGACAGAAGTATTGGGACAGACCTCTTAATCACTGCATTCAGGTGTGACATTCAGACCCACTGCCACAGGTGTTCAGGAGTGGTACTGTCATAGGATGTCACCTTGTCAGTGTGTGAAATTTCTTCTCTGGTAGATATTTCACGATCGACTGAAAGTGGTATTATTGCAAAGTGGAAGCGTTTAGGAACGACAGAAACTCTGTGAAGCTGCAGACCACGGAAAGTAACAGAGTGGGGTCACCGAGTGCTGAGGTGCACAGTGCGTAATAGTGGCCAACGCTCTGTTGACTCAGTAACCGCAGAGCTCCAAACTTCCTCTGGCATTAACCCCAGCACGAAAACTACGCACTTCATGGAATGGGCTTCCATCCTATGGAGTGACGAATAACGCTTCTCTGTCATAGATGCTTTCCTAACAACGTTACCTGCCTGACTGCATTATGCCGACTGTAAAGTTTGGTGGAGGAGGGATAATGGTATGGGGCTGTTTTTCAGGGGTTGGGCCACTTAGTTCCAGTGAAGGGAAACTCTTACTGCTTCAGCATGAGACTCTATGCTTACTTTGTGGGGACCGTTTGGGGAAGGAAGGCCCGCAGCATGACTGTGCCCCAGTGCACAAAGCCAGGTCCATAAAGGCATGGTTGGGTGAGTTTGGTGTGGAGGAACTTGACTGGCCGGCACAGAACCCTGACCTCAACCCCATCAAATACCTTTGGGATGAACTAGAAGGAAGATTGCGAGCGAGGCCTTCATATCTAACGTCAGTGCCTGACTTCACAAATGCTTCTCTGGAAAAATATTCCCACAGACACACTCCTAAATCTTGCGGAAAGGCTTCCCAGAAGAGCGGCAGCTGTTACAGCTCCAAAGGGGGCACCAACTCGATATCGATGCCGATGGATTTAGAACGGGACGTCATAAACGTTCCTGTAGGTGTAACGGCCAGGTGTCCCAATATCTTTGTCCGTATAATGTAGCTAAATCTTCTACAGCCTGACCAAATACTTAAGGATGCACTGAAATCCAGATTAACATGCCGAATATCAAATAATATAAACTGCGCCGTGTGCAGACGATATCATGTCATGTTTCGAAATTAAACTGCAAGGGTACCTGAGCCGTTGTGAATCTTCGTAATCGGATCCAGGTGAGTGAGGCTGAAAGAGGAACAAGCGGCTGATTAAGTCCTGATTTCCCGAGGGCCCTAGTCCCACGGCGACGTGGTGACTGAGTACGTCTCGGTCCAGTTCCCGTGACAGGCCCAAGCAGGACGCTTTCGGTAAAACCATTCAGCTCGCCGGGTCCCAGGGCAAAATTGGCACAACAGGAGTTACAGGACAAATCCTCCGTTCTTCTCTCTATACCAATCCATTCTCCGATCCTTTTACTGTGTCACCAACACCCGAGCTTTCAGAAAGTGTAAATAACAGGCAGGAAGGATGTTTACCGAGAGCTGAAAACAATTCTGAACCTATATTTTAAAATAAACCAAGGGACCAGCTTCGATTAGCAAATGAGAGCGGGGAGGAGCTTAACACGAAAACGGCACCTGTGAATACGTCGGTAGGTGTCCTGTTCCTCCTGGCAGAGGATTCTGGGTAGTTCCACCGCAGATTCCAGGCACACTTTTCCTATGGCTTCATGTGGGACCACGTGGATTGGAATCTCAATTCTCTCATACCTCGGGTGCAGAATACAAGCACTTGGCACTGCCGTTCTGCAGTCTCACATCCTGAACACCATTCATCCATATTCCAGCGGGTTTAATTCACACACGTCAGTTACACTGACAGTTCAATGCAACAAAATGCAACGTCACACCAAACTTACTCTGAACCTTTCTGTGCTTGTACAGACTGGAAGCAGGTGTAAAGGACTCTGCCCGTCTGCAAAAGACCATCTTAATCAATCTTCTCATACTGAGACATGCTTCTAAATGCATTTGTACACATCATCAGTGCCTGGTTAGCTGACTGCATGGTCTAAACCACTGATCCTCAACAGGTGGATAGTGATCCAAAAGTGATCAAAGGGTTTTCAAAGGGCCGTGGAATTCTTTTAACTTTTCTAAGCTACTGTAACTGCAGTACGTTCTGTTTACTATTACCGCATTGTTTTTGCTATATAAATTTGGTGTGAAATTTTCAAAAATTGAGTCATAACTTAATGACCAAGGATTAAATACGGGTCCTGGAGCCAATGGGGTTGAGAACCACTGACTTACACTGTTACGCTACTGTCTAAGGTTTTCAATGCGCTAATAAGTGAAACAGTTGGGTCTAGAAGAAATGTGTTATTTGGGGTCTGTGGTACTGACCTTTGTGTTTTTATCCTCTATGAAGCAAGAGAAAATCAGACCTACAAAACCTTGATCCATCATTTGGTACATCGCCTGAGTCCTCACATCTGTGGGAGACAGTCATACCACATGACGACACAAGGACACAAATTCTCCGCCCTATTGTGTTATTAAATAGTTTGTCATATTGACGTCCTATGAATTAATCTACAGAAAATCTGTAGACGCCAAGTTCCCGATAAACTCTTCTTGCATCCAGACTCTTAAGATTTTCAGCTTTGATGGTAATTAAGTGCTGAAGGCATCTTGCAAACAACTCAAAGAGTAACCAACTCCATTGATCCAAATAATATGTTTTTGTGAACCTGTCAGCTTGGCCCAGTACGTAAAGACGTGCTTAATCACAGCAGGCAAAGACACGGGCACCTAAGGTCAAGCTTGGAACGTACCAACATGTGACGGCCACACAGTGATGTGGGGGTGCGAGTGGTACCACCCCACGACCCTCATGGGACGTCCCGTCATCTCAGCCAACCTGTGCTTCTAATTAAGGAGATTCGACAGCCACTCTGGCGAGCGATTCTCACATTCCATCAAGGAGTGGTGGATGGCTACGGACGGAAAACATGGAATTGCTCTAGCTAGGGATGAGAATGACTGAGATTTGCAGATGAACATAGAAACATGCCACACTGTCGACGCAAGTGTCCGCAAATATACTACACCAGGGATTCCCAATCCGATCCTCAGGGACCCACATTCAGTCTGCATTTTTGCTCCCTCCCAGCTCCCTGCCAGATAGTCCACGTTTTTGCTCCCAACTGGGAGCTGGGAGGGAGCAAAAACGTGGACTGAATGTTGGTGCCTGAGGACCAGGTTGGGAAACACTGCACTACACTGTGACTCACAGAGGGGATAGTCACTAAGAATGTAAATATCACAAATCCAGTCCGTTTAAGGATATCTCTGCTTCAGTGGAGGCTGCGGACAGTTGCTCCGGTGAGATTTCCACACGATCCTTCCTCTTGTCCGAGCGGCGTAATATAATCACCGAGTGAATGTGGACGATACGATTTGTGTCCACCTGCCAAAATGGTTACATTAGTGTAAGGACCTCACATGCAATAATTTATTCAAATGAAAATTTCCTGTTGACATTCCTGTTGAACCAGTTATAGTTGACGTGTGACCTATACTATTCACCAGTAGATCCCCTTAACTAGTCATCATGATGAAAGGGAACAACCCGACAACGTAAATATTAATTTGTTCAAAACCCCCTACCTCACAGTTCGGTAAAACTACATTCCCCGTTTGTTCTTAAAGGTTTTCTTAGAAAAGGTAGCACAAATCAACTCGAATTTCTTTACTAGAAACGATGGGGGGGGGGGGGGGATAATCTGTTTACCTTGCAAAATTTGTTGAGATTTCCAAGATATGTAGGACAACGGATAAAATAACAGGATCGTACGGTGAATGTTCCCACAGATTTACACAATTTAAATGTGAGATTTAACCGTATGCAGAGGAAACTGGTCATTTAAATATACTGCACATGTTACAATATAATTTAAAGCATCTAATCCGGCAGCGTTACACAAATATTCCCACAGAGCCATGACCGGAGGAAGGGGGATTTACCTCGGCGGGAAACACACGGGATGCAGCTAATCTGCTGCCCACAAACATCGTAAAAGATATGCAAGCACGGCACACAGAATCAGGCATGTAATCCTGACAGGTATATTCGTCGTCAGTTACAATAACAAACACCGCACCTCTCCAATGCAAAGTCCCATCACTTCTTCCTTTTCGGTGCTTAGCGCGTGATTCATGCACACCAAAAAGGCGTCCGACTCCAGGTGAACGGCACTAACTGCCATGGTAACCTGAGCCTATAAACCTGAATAATATCAATCACCAAAAGAGATCGCCTCACCACTGTACGTCTATGTTTTTAATACACTTAACCAGCCCACACCGCAACTAGCTGTTTTGGCTGTTTGACACTTCCCTGTCTAGCTCGGCTTCCGTGGTTTCATGGATATAATTCCGTTGGGAAACAACATATAAATAATGAATAGCAAAACTTCATATAACACCAGTATAATGTGTATTTAGTGACTTTGTGATATTTAATTAATTATTTACATCTAAGAGCTATTTGATAGAATAAAGCTACAAAGGAGTGCAGTTTTTCACTGACAGCTTTAATTACATTGCCGGGAATGTTTCCCGGTCGGACCTCTTTAAAGAGGACACCTCGTCATAAGTCTTTTCAATGACAGTAAATAAGGTGGTACATGTTGTGATGCAGTAAGTGAATGCATGCCAATCGCTGATAGTTTATATGTGGCGTTGTTTTGCTCACTCGGATAGCATGTAGAAGGTCTTTAAAGGAGGTGGAAATAGTATTAATCACACTCGTGATGCATGACTACTGAGTCGTTTGTCACTTTCACCAGGTGCAGAATATGTCTCGAAAAAAAGATCCATGTCAGAAGCAAGCCTGTGAAATTCAGAAATGCTTAAAAGGTAAAACTGGATTTTTAAACCTGACATAAACCTGCCTTAATCCTTGAGCTTTTACAGACATCCATAACCTTACAGCAGTTAATTTACTTTGTTAATGCCGTTTCGCCACTGTGTATAGTACACCCATTTCTGGTATTTTTTTGATACAACGGGTTATTTGACCGTTTTGAAATTTACTTCAAATATTATCCCGCTAGGCATAGATCACCGCAAACATTCTTTAAAAAAAGGAGGAAGTGTGCTGGGCGGCAGATGATCAAAAATAAGGATTTGGAGCTATTCAGTAGATTTGGGCATGATTAGTAATTAAGGATTAGATCTAACTCTTATACGTATTATTCTCTATGAATGTGCCAGCGTAAAACCCCAATAAAATATATGTTTAAAGGAAGAGCGCTTACTTCTTGCTTATTTAACAGAATATTTATATTAGCTACGTGCGTTTCTAAGCTGTCTTTCGTGGGCAACTTGCACCCAGAGAATAAATACATGGAAAGCCGCTGCGAAGAAGTGATCCGAGAGATGCGGCGCTGCTGCCGGCAACACGCTGCGGAGAAGTCGGTCTGCTGCTCGGGATTCCGGAAGGAGTACAAGACCGCGGAAAACAATGAGGTCCTTTCCTCCTCCTACCCAGCATCTGCCTGTTTATAAAGTTTGTCTTGCCTACCGTAAAATAAACATATTAAGGAAAATAAATGAAAGGCGCCGTTTTATAAATATGTGTGTACTTTATTTTTCACTGGAGCAACCTCATATTGAAATAAAGATTTCAGTTTAGATTCTGCACAATCTACAATGGGAATGACTCTGCCCGACTTTTCCTTACATATTTTAAACAAATAACATCGGTACAAGCTTTTCTACCGTCGGCATTTAAACTTGGTTATAATAAACCAGTATACACTCAAACTGAAAGTGAGGGAAATGAGGGTCCTTTAACGTGAGCCTATTTTCTGTTAATTAAAAAAACAAAAATCTACTGCTAATTGCAACATGCTCCGATCAGAGGCACCTTCACCCTTAAGTCCACACTGAACCAGAACACAATCCTGAGAATCACTTCCAAACACACAGGCCACTGCTGTAACGTGTCTCATGAAGGCAACATTTGATATGATAAGAGCCAGGCATACGATGGTTAGAGGACTGACAGCAGGATCAGGATGAAATTTGGGAGTGAGCAAATGAAAAAAAGGTATATAGTGAATATTTTAAAGTAGCAAAGTGTGAGGAATCAATGAATTACTGCAGCTTTAAACAGATATGGGAAAATCATTCCAATTTCTGAAAAATAAACCACTTTAAGATAGAGTTCTATCAGAATCAGGCCACAGTCATAGAGACAGTGGAGTGTTTGGCCGAGATTCATTTTGCTGGTGAGGTGAAAGACACAGCGGTTAGTGCCATCAAACACAGTTCCTGCCCTCTGCATTTCACATACGACAAAACAACACAGGGCCCATTTAGATCTCAACATCCTTATGATTTTAAGCATCACATGAAGCCATTTTTGAATAATATTTCGGGAACATAAGAGTGTTCCGTTGTGTCTAATATGTGTGGGGGAAAAAAGCAGAGCTAAACTGGTATTTTAATTTGTTTTCTTTCAGTGCATATTTTCGATATTCTTTTGTACTACAACGCCAGGCCCGGCACCATCCTGAAAAAGCAGGACAGGGTCCTTCATAGGGTGAAACACAACCACACAATGATTAAAATATCAATATATGCTCCAACATATGATCCTCAGTGACCTGTCAATCACAGCAGTTCTAGTGCTTCCTTAGACCAACCCTATGAACTTCTATCTTAAAAGGCTTCGTCATCCTTTAAGCTTCTGGATTACAGTTCGGTACAAGATACAGCGATGCTGGTTTTTACACCCAAAACACTAAACCCAACTTTAGATGATGCATACACTGAAAAAAAAAAGAGGAAAAACTCTAAGAGGCGAGTCCAAGGAGGAACCCTCCGGCAAAGCCTCCAGTGAGCACGATGTTCTTCTTGATAAATGTCTGCACCTGTTTGAGAATGAGAACACCCTGTCAGCTCTGAGCACAATACAAGGCGCATTATGATGAGGAATCTGCTACCATAATGACATCATCTTAATGCTGCCACCCGAAGTGGCTGCAGTTCCTCGTTCGGCCACACGCCGCTCACCTCATCCACTTTCGTCCGCACTTCGGGGGGAGGCCTTTCCGCGTTCAGCTTTAGCTGCTTTTTAGCCTTGTTCACGTCCCGCTCCACTCTCTTCCAGTCCACCTTGATGTAGCCTGTGTGATTGGCGATCTAAAGCAAGACAAAAAAAAATGGTTATGGCATCTAGCTGTGCTTTGGAGTACAGCAGCAGTCTATGATAGGCTCGTGGCAGTTTTACTTGCACAAAAAAATTCTGATTTTTAAATAAAAAAAAAAGGTTCAGAGAGATAACCAATCAGACCTAGGTCAGATGTCAGACCAACGAATCGGATGTGTTATCTTCTTAACCAATCATTTTTCAGTCTGCTCTCAGAACATTTAATGTGTAGGTAAAACTCCCACGATTCTATGATAATGAGAAGATCAGTCACTCTGCATTACTGGGTATAAAAGCTTCACATTATTCATCAACCTTTTAACCGGTGCGTTTACCTGAAGCAGGAAAAAACCACCACCCACTGCAGAAGCTGCCAGCTTCCCAACCCTCTGGAATAGATACCCTGCACACCTACACCAGTCGGGGGCAAAGACCACAGTCAAACATGGTTTCACCGTATAATCACTGTCAAAGTGCTTAATTTCACGCACGCCCTAAAAGGGGCAGTTCACCACAAAACTGAGTGAGTTTAGTGCTATTTATCCATCAAGGTTGTTCAACTGTGAGCTGCCTAGTTTTGGAGATTTTGGGCTGTAGAAATGTCAGTATTCTCTAAAATGTAATAGGGATGAAAGGCTTTCAGTGGAATCCTTTCTGTGGTGTTTAATCTAATCAAATCACTTTTACTGTCACGTTACTTATCACCAGTGCACAGGTATGATACACGAGTGAAATGCTTGTGTGCAAAGCCTCTCGAAGCAGTCGTACCATGACACGAATTAACATTCAACAGAAATACACGTATAAATGTATAAAATATAAAAGAAAGTGCCTAAAAACACATCTGAAAAATTCAACAGCAATGTCTCTTACCTGAAATCATGACCCGGTTTCTTAATCCACAGACTTTGTAGCGAGCAGTTTCATGTAGGGACTATTTTTTCCTACCGAATCGCAGAAGATTCAAGCACGAGCACTCCGGTAAGTTCGGTAAAAATATATTTGAGAAAAGCCCGGCATTTCTACGGTCGATATCTCCAAAACTAGATAACTCACAGCAGAACAGCCTAGATGGAAAGACGGCACTAGCCCAGGCCCCCTTATCCCGGACGACTTACCAGCCGGTCACGCCACCAATCGCGAGTTGTGTGGCCACAGAATATTTCTCTGCAATGGGCCCAGAGTTGTTGTTGCCAAAAACTCTGTTCCACCACCTCTGTTTCTTGGCGTACTCCGCCAGGTCCATGACATCAAAAGTGTCTTCATCCTTTCCTAAAAAGTAAGCATTTTTAACCAGTTACCTTGATAACATAAGTTTAAGGCTTAACGCTGGGGTGACGACTCAATCTAATTTAAAACCGGACAGATAATAAAGCTTGCAGGGAGTGGTGTGGCTCGACTGGTTATGCCTGTGTGCCCCTGTTTGCCTGTGATCAAAAGGTTGCCAGTTCTGTTGGGCTCTTGAGCAAAGCCTTTATCTCCCCTAAATGCTGCAGGGATGCCTGATAAAGACCCCGAGCTTCACCATCAGCTCTACATGTGTGTGTCTCTCAAGGGAGAGCAAGATGGAATATGTGAACAGCAGCATTCCAAAGTACTTGTGCAAATGGAAAATAAAGGATCATTTCATCATTTGTACATAAACACTGATAAACAGGCACACCAAGCACATTACTCTGAATTTTCCCCAAAACAAGTCACCCATCTTCATGTAAATGCATCTTTTTACATCTTTTTCATCCTGAACATTTACATGGCATCATCACAATCAAAATTCAAAAGAAACTTATGTTCATGTTAGGTTGTTCTTCATCATACTAATGTTACTTGTGTTCTTATATTATGAGTGATACAAAATAAACCTTTACCAGCCTAAGTGTTTGAAGGGGTGCCAGGCACCACTGCAGGGTTAATTGATATTTAAAATGTCACAAACACATTTTCCACAATCTTTATAAATGTACATGTTATATAAAGGAACTGCAGTCAGGAGACGAGGAATTAGCATTTCAAATGAGATAACAGGGTCAAAAATGGAGCCTCTACAGGTCAGCTGACTGTAGGATAATTCCACGCCCTGGCAGAACCCAGGAGCCGAATGAATGTTGAGTGGGCAGCCTTGCTTTTTTGAAGGCAATTTGACCTTGACTTCATCCCTCCTGTCAGACATCAAAATATACGGCCCAAAAATAGCCAGCGTACGGCAGCGAACAGATGGCCGCCGGTATCGTTTTCAGCAGGAGGCGTTCAACGGCGGCCTGGTCAGGAGATCGGATATGAGCAGCCCGTGACCCAAACCCAGTAAGAATCGAGCACCTTCCAATTACACCACAACCTGAATATTGAAAAGTGAGACGCAACTAACGGGTCCCTCTCAAAATGCCGTGACCTTCTCCACACAATTCGCACACATTTCCATGCCCTTCATTTTTAACTTAAAGGCACTGTGGTTCTTGAAAGAACTTCTCATTTTCCGTACCGTCATGGTTACATACCAAACAATTTATATTACAGGGTTCACACATTTTAAAATTAAATGTCGACAGGAACCATGATAACTTTCAATACTGAGAAGTTATCTTAATGCAATTATGTGTATGTTTTATGCATATTTGATCTCACCAGAAAACTAACAAAATATGCTTAATTAATCACATATTTACAGTAATTAGCACGCATACGGCACGACTATAATTTGATTAACTTTTTTTTGAGAAAGATGAAATCGTAAATTTCAATAGGCAATACTGATTACCTAGATCCCTCCTAAATCTGTATAACAGACGCCCAGTTGTCCTAGCTGCCTCATAACTACCCAGCACCTCATCCCAGGACGATATACTGAGTCAGAGTAATTTATCCACATCTGACCCGCCCAGACGAAGATGGGTAATTCATCCAGATAATAACACATCCAATTGTGCGTATTTTATACCATATGACGCACTTTTACACGGTCCTAGACAGAAAAACGCAAATGCGACTGGATCGCTAGATCGTTAAATGACGACTATCCATCTCCTGGTAAATTACCCAAAAGTTTCGCATTAAATAGCATGCAAATCATGCAGCCCTATGTGAATTAGTAATTGCGCCGATTGAATACTGACTAATAATAAGAATTACATAAAGACACACATATTTTTTAAAAAGTGAAACTGCTCACCTTTCTTTTTCTCGGCCATTTTTAATCAGCTCAAACCGGAAATAAACCCACCGCAACCCACATTCACTTCCGTCAAATCTTGGTCTTCGCTTTTTTACAGTCTTAAATTCAGTGAATGTTGCCCCCTAATGTGCTGGAGTAATAATACATTTCTCTTGAAATCATATGGGAAATCCCAGAAAGTTTTATAAATTTCCCCTCTCCTTGATACAACTTCATTCGGAGTTTACGCTGAAATGATAAATCAGTCACTGTTTTACTAGATCTGTTACTGGATACATCATTCCCAACAACATAAGGCAATCGTTATTGTAGATGTAAAACGAAATAATCAGTGTATACAGTGTATAAATATATATATATAATTATTTTTTTGAGTGAAAGCCAATCAAGGCATGTTAAATAGTTATAGCAATATAGTTCCATACATTAATTTAGTTGCTTTGACATGTGAATCATGCTTGAGCATATTTGCCAGCTGTTTCATATTGAGTAATTGATGTGATTTTTCATTGACAGGGTTAGTTCATTACATTAAATGAAATAACATTATAAATGGACGATGGGGCGGACACTTCACAGAAAGTTAAACATTTAAAATATTAAGCAGAACAGCAAAAGAAGGGGCAAACACCATTAGATGCTTCTGCCGTTAAAGTTTTAATGTGAAACTAAATTGAACATCACCATTTTGTGAATGTGCGAGCAGGTGTATAATCTTGACATGACGTTTTGGATTTTTTTGGCGATGGAATGACTCAAACGCCTTGCACAGTCGAAAAAATGAGGGGAAAATCTCATTTGAAATAAATTTTTAACACCCTTTATTTGTTTATAGAACAGTACAATGGGTTTCTTGCTATTTTAGATGCTCTCATAAGGTTTCATCGTGCAACATGCATTAAATTGAACAACACAACAGTTGTATATCATATATAAGACCTAGTTCAAGCTACAAAATAGACTGCTAGTAGGGCTGAGATTTACTTTCATAGAGAATTTCACTTTATATTCCACTGAATAAAAGAAACGTATACATTTACGGTTTATTTTATCATTCGTCACTTTATTGTTGAAAAGAACTTGACATCTTTGCCGTTGCTCTCCGGGTCTCATTTTCGTAGCCCTTTGTGCAGATAGTAATGTCGTTACTGACCCAGTAGTCAGATGTAGCTGTATAGTATTTATCACACAGATCATACACTGAGTACTGGGTGAGCACTAGACATCTGGGACACTCCAAGAACCGGATTTACCTGGAAACGAAAACTTCAAGTCAGATTTTAAATTCAATTTTCAGTAATAGAAACCTGCTTTGCTCCATGTACCGCTTTGACCGTGCGCTTGTCGGGGAAATGATCCTTGCTCTGTAGTTTCATGCGCTGCGCTGCTGCCCTAACATCCAACCCTTTGTGGTAAAACCGAAACTGTTCATGTGTTTAGCGGAATGCCTCTTTCTCATCCTCATCCATGCTGCTGAAACACTTCTCTCTGCACGACGTGCACTTGGTATGGATCAAAGCTGAGCGCACCTTCTGGAGTCTGGTGCGTTGTCGAGGCTCATGCCTTACAGTTTAAAAATAGAGAAGTCGCATCTAAGACTTCGCCGAACATGTATTTCCTGTGAATTACTTTGACAGTTAACAGTAGAACGACTACTTCCTTCGTTAATGGATAATCCACCATCTTGCTTAACTTTTTCAATTGTTCCAACACATACGCATATAAATTTCAAAATTCATCACAGTTAATCCCGGCGTGATTATTTAAGAGCCGATATAATCTATAATTAGTTTGAAACATTTTGCTTTCTACGTTAAGCATCTCTACCTTTGCGAGGTTATTTTAAAACAAATGCAGCTTTTCCTGAGTCTTGATATTGAAGTTTTCCAGTTTTGTCCATGACACATTGCAAAGTATAAAAGTTTAGTTAAAAGAAGCATTTTAATTTACACGTTATTTGCCACAAACCATCATGATTTCTTTAAGATGCAAACTCTTAGACTTTCTTTACAGTATATTCTTCAATCTGATGCTTATTGATTGTGGAAATTGTTTATGTAACATGTTGTCTTTATTCAGTGTATCAGTGTATTACAGAGTAAAACACAAACTAAAGTAAATTAAAGACTTGTTAAAAACTGTTGGAAACCTACCTCCCCACACTACCTGTCTCCACACTGGTTCCACATCCTTCCTGCTTTTGGTCGGCCCAGAATTCTAAGAATCAGTAGATACAACTTCCTTAGTGTCATGTGTCACTGCATGCGGAGGATCCACAGCGGAGCGCTCGACGACCTTCCTCCGGCCTGGTTCTGAGAGCGAGGGAGTTGGGCACGCGTTTTGTACCATCCCTCCAAACTTCCCCTGGGCCTCTCCCTCCACCTGGGCGGGAGTTATGAACGTTACTCACCTTCCAGGGACTGTCCCTCAGACATAACAAGCTGTATATACAAGCAATATGTACAAACACTGTAAATCCACTGGTGAACATTAAACTCTCTGATGTCATTAGTAGAGGATTCTAGAACCTTTCATTGGTGGGTTATTTCAGGCTCCATTTTTTCCAGACAATACAGCCATACCTTCCTTATTATTATTATTATTATTATTATTATTATTATTATTATTATGGAAGAACAGGGCATGAGCCAAGGGGTAACTGGTATCGGGTGCTGTTACAGAATTATTATATTATTATTTGTAATGAAGAAGGGGGACAGGTCTGCCACACAAACGGAGAAAGGGGAGCAGAGTTACACAGAAGACCAAGCTCATCTCCCCCACATCATTCTGCAAATTCTGTTCTTCTGTTTGTTCAAATGGCTGTGCCAGTTATCATATTTAATTCACTTACTTTCCATATCACCTTTGCTTTGGGACACTCAGGCACACGGCATTAACTTCCACTTATCATTAGTATTTACACTTAATGGCTGCTTTATTAGTTAGTACCAGGTAGGACCCACTTTATTAGGGACACGCAGATAGTACCATGTAGGACCAGGGACGGATTATGGGTTGTGTGGGCCCCTGGGCAAAACGTTCGCGAGGGCCCCCCCACCCCCACCACCATCACAACCACTACAATTCAAGGGCCCTTGGCAGCCAAACACCCTCCCTATAGGGTCAGGGGCCCTTGTAGGCAGAGGATCAAAGAATGTAGGCCATCTAAAATAGACAAACGAAAATACATTGTTGATAAGCATTGCAAATTGTTTTGGGCTAGGGGCCCCACGGGCCCCCTGCACCCCAAGGGCCCCTGGGCAGCGGCCCCGCTGGCCCGGTCCGTAATCCGTCCCAGCGTAGGACCCACTTTATTAGGGACACCAAGATAGTACCACGTAGGACCCACTTTATTAGGGACACCTAGATAGTACCACGTATGACCCACTTTATTAGGGACACCAAGATAGTACCAGGGAGGACCCACTTTATTAGGGACACCTAGATAGTACCACGTATGACCCACTTTATTAGGGACACCAAGATAGTACCAGGGAGGACCCACTTTATTAGGGACACCAAGATAGTACCACGTAGGACGCACTTTATTAGGGACACCCAGATAGTCCCAGGTAGGACCCACTTTATTATGGACACACAGATAGTATCACATAGGATCCACTTTATTAGGGACACCTAGATAGTACCACGTAGGACCCACTTTATTAGGGACACCAAGATAGTACCACGTAGGACGCACTTTATTAGGGACACCCAGATAGTCCCAGGTAGGACCCACTTTATTATGGACACACAGATAGTACCACATAGGATCCACTTTATTAGGGACACCTAGATAGTACCACGTAGGACCCACTTTATTAGGGACACCCAGATAGTCCCAGGTAGGACCCACTTTATTAGGGACACACAGATAGTACCACATAGGATCCACTTTATTAGGGACACACAGATAGTACCACATAGGATCCACTTTATTAGGGACACCTAGATAGTACCACATAGGATCCACTTTATTAGGGACACCTAGATAGTACCAGGTAGGACCCACTTTATTAGGGACACACAGATAGTACCACATAGGATCCACTTTATTAGGGACACCAAGATAGTACCAGGGAGGACCCACTTTATTAGGGACACCCAGATAGTACCGGGTAAGACCCACTTCATTAGGGACACCTAGATAGTACCAGGGAGGACCCACTTTATTAGGGACACCAAGATAGTACCAGGGAGGATCCACTTTATTAGGGACACCAAGATAGTACCGGGTAGGACCCAATTTATTAGGGACACCCAGATAGTACTGGGTAGGAGCTGTTCTAAGGCTCAGCCACCCGGGAACTGAACTTCTTTACCCCATCTGTATTTTGTGTACATTCAGTTGCAGCCACGATTGGCTTTTGTGGAAGGGCAGGTTGTTTGTGTGAGCTACCATACGTACCTAATTAATGCTGGAGGTATATATACGTATCTCCATAAATGTGCATGTGATTTCATTAATAGGTTCTTCCAATCAATTTGGGTCTGTGCTTCTGCGTGCCTGGAGAAACATATAGCTTTGGCACTAACTCTGGCAGAAGACAGCATCTTCGAGTCCTTTCACTTGAACACATCCTCACATCACTGGAGTTCCCAGAGTTCCCTCTTCAGCATGGTGACGTGCTGTGGTGTGTCAGGGCAGCACGGTCAAGCCCAGCCTGTTGTCTGACCCGGAAAGCCTCTGATGACCTCATCGGCAGCGGTGGTTTTTATAGAGCTGACTTAATTTGATGCTCTCTTGACGTTATTAATTTGCATAAAGATTTTGGTGAATCATAGTGGTTATGAGTTCTATAAAGCCGCGATCCAGGAAGTAGAGTCTCTGCTCGACAATCGCCCCCCTCCCCCCTCCCCCCCTCATCCCGTCCTGGGCGGGGCTCCTCTGGTTCTTACTGGCACGGGCCGCAAAGATTCTCTCTGGGGAGTATGAAACACAACTCATATTTGTAGAATCAGTCGTGGGGGGGGGCTCCAGGGGAACTTAACCAGTGGTGACACATAGAAAAATTTTACTAAGTGTAGAATGGGGGGGTGGGGGGCTTAGGGTGTGGACGGGGTCGGGTGGGGGGACTGGAGCTTGATATCTACACAAAACTTGCATAACATTGTTTATTGTTTTAATCAGAATAGTGAAATTTGTATTACCCCAAAGGAAACTGTAGATCTCTCAGCCCTCCAGCTGTGTGAAGGCAGATGGGCGACAGTTGGAAGGCAGCTTGTCTTCACGTATGTGTGGGTCTCTGTGCGTTCTTACCTGGAATCTCCTGCAAACAGAGAAAAGAAGAAAAAAAACTCCTCTCCCCACATGTGGTGATTCTGCCGGTAAGCTTTTATTACAGCGGCTGCCCACTCAGCCAAAAGTCAGCACCGTCGCATGCTTACAGCCCTGGGAAAAGCTTCAGCCAGTTTCATCCATCATGCTAAAAAAAAAATTAAACAAGAAAAAAAAACAAAAAAAAAAAAAACACCGCCACAATAGCGGAAAAACAAAATTACATATATTCTACGCAAACCATGATTTGTCCCCTTAGGTGAAAATCTGCAAGATGCAGAAGATGAAAGTGAGCTCTGTCCCCATAAACAATATAGTCGGCGTACAATGAGTACGTTTATTCCAGGAAAAGGAAAAAGGTCAAGTTCACGCTAAACTGATTTTTTTAACAATTTTTTTGGGACGTCCCTAACTACCCACGGCCAGACAAAATATCGCACATCAGCAAATGGCCGATTATTAAGTCCTTTTCTCATTATTAATTTTAGTGTGAATTCTTTGTTTTCTACGGGTGAATTTTGTTGACTGAACGTTTACCTGCATTCACTTCTAATTTCAACGCAGTGGGATGAAAGTGTGGCAATCGAAATTGATTTTATATCTGTTTGTAAGTATTTACGATGTGATATTATTTTTATCAAGCGGCGTCAGTGTTCTCGCACTCGTTACGTCTTCGCCGCCTACGCTTGCCTGCATGCTCGCCTCATCGTTGCACATCTCATGTAAAAGATTAAATTTTTTTGCCTTATTCTACTTATCTGTACTTATATCTTTACTTTTAGATGCTTAGTTGTATGTTTGATTTGCTTACGTCATGATACCCCGCGCACAAAAAGAAATTGTACTTCTCTGTACTTGACGAATATAAAAGATTCTGATACTTACTGATACTGACCTACTTTATCCAGAAATCGGTCATGGGAGCCAGAGCCCGAGCTGCCCAACTTCAATCCCATCCGCCACTACTGACGCCTGGGTATCAAAAGCCACACTGAAGATCGATTGGTTCGACACCCGGGCCATTGTCCAATGCAGTGGCTCCAGTGTCGATTGGTAGGCAGCAACGCCCTGGAAATTGATTAAAATTATATCTATTCATAACAGATAGAGAAAATTAAATAGAGAATCCTGCTGACAGACGTTAAAAATTCAGTCAGCTATAGATGGCGTACATATATAACAAGGAGTTAAGCAACTAAATCAGGAAATTTAATAGCTTACTAGCTTTAGTCGTATAGAACTGGTATCCCGTTCAGAGTGTACTTGTAAAGTAAATAGTTCATTTACATGCAGGAGGGTATTTTTGGAGACATGGAGGGGGGTGGGGAAGTTGGTAGTGGAGACTGTAGAGCGCCTGCATTTCCATGGTACGAGCAAGGCTGTCCATGCCTCCTCGATATGTCTATCGGATTCGTTGCCCGGGATGCCACCGACCAGAGCCCCTCTACTTCGGGGCTCATCAATAGCAATACTTGTTTTGAAACTCCATTTCCCAGCATGCACCTTTAAAAAAAATAGGTTTCTTTCCTTGTCATTTTTCTTTTCCTCAAGCTAAAAATACCAGCAAACATGGATGCCAGAAGTTTTTGAATGTTTAACGGGAGATACTGAAGGTCATTGGTTCAAATCCCAGAGTTGACACAGTTGTTTCACAGTCGAGCCCCTGTTCAGGGGACTGGTTGACCCTACTTTCTCAAAACATGTCCCTTTTGACAAAAGCATCTGCTAAATAAATTAATTGTAAATACTGGTGGAACGTAGGTTACTTAAACCCTATGAAACGATGTTTGTTATTAACTCTGAGATGCAGTAATTCTCTCAGCGATGCTAACGCTAAGTGTCCACCCTATAGCTAACTAACAGGTAAGCACTTGATTTACCAAATAGCAGTAAAAGATTCAATCAGTAAATAAAACGTCTCAGGTAAACAGCTGCGGCCATTGCTTCTCTAAACAGCTGTATGAGCAACAGAATTCCTGTCCAATCTAAAATAAAATAAAAAATCTTTTTCTCTAGCATTTCCATGAGAAAGAATTCCAATGTGAATTGATGGTACATGAGAATATATGCGAGTCAGTGTAGAAAATGTATATAAATGTGTATGAACCGAACGAGCCTATTTCCAGCGGACTGGTTTTCTGCTGGATCAACTCTCATGGAGTTGATCCACGTCAGCAGTTGTCGGCATGGGCGCCTTTGTGCTGTGATGTTTCCTGTCTCACCTCTGTAACTCTGTGTAGAACAATACGGTGTCCATTCATCTGTCAGAGTATTCGCAGCTGATCTCAAATCAGTTTGAGCGTCCGTAGTCAACGGCTCAGTGTATGCACTGATCGATGGCTTTAGACGTGGGGAGAAGGCAGATTTTAGAGTCACCTTTACGCATAAGGAAATATCCTCCCCTGCTTTTAATATGTCATCTTGTCGAGGAGATTTCTGTTCTTTTTCATTAGGACTGTCAAAGTCACTCCAGGAAAAAAATATATTGTTAATAAGTAATGCACTCTGAGTTGTGAACTGGACGGAAAACAAATCACAGCAAAGAGAGCATTTGTTACTGGATGAGCGACCGAATGATTGATTACAATCACAACCTTCCCCAGAACTTCCTGCGGAGTTATGGAATGATTAACAGCTGTCTGCTCTAATGTTTCTAATTGATATGCCTGTTGTATAAGTGAAAGCTCACTGAATCCATAACACAGCTTTGCAAGCAGTGGTGAATTTGCCCATAGTGCTGTAAAAACTGGAAAAGACCAACTTCTGGACTGTATTAAAAAATAATGAGCAAACTGAATTGGCTATGTTCCTTTTAAATAATATATTGCTGAGCTGAATTACCTGGGGACCAAGTCAACCCCCTGAACTCTTTTTCATGTTCCTCAAACCAATATTGAGCAATTTTTTGCACTGTGGTGAGGTGCATCATCCCCTGAAAGGGGTCACTGTCATCGGGGAATACCATTTCTGTGAAGGGGTGTACTTGGTCTGCAACAATGTTCAGCTAGGTAGTACGTGTTAAATCAGGGGTCTCCAACTCCAGTCCTGGAGAGCTAGTATCCAGTAGGTTTTCTATCCTACCTGGCTTCTGATGAGCCACACCTGTTCCTGATATTTACCATAAGAAGCCAGAGAGGATAGAAAACCTACTGGATAGCAGCTGTCCAGGACCAGTATTGGAGACCGGTGTGTTAAAGTAACATCCACATGAGTGCCAGGACCCAAGGATTCCCAGCAGAACATCGCTCAGAGCATCACACTGCCTCCGCCAGCATTCCATCCATCCGATCCTGGTGCCATATCTTCCCCAGGCGAATGATGCACACGCACTTGATGTAACAGAAAACCTGACTTATCAGACCAGGCTTAACTTCTTCCATTGCTCCATGGTCCGGTTCTTTTGCTCATGTGCGCATCATAAGCGCTTTCGGTGGTGGCCAGGGGTCAGCATGGGCACCCTGACTGGTCTGTGGCTAGGCAGCCCCCATATGCGGCAAGCGGTAATATGCAGTGGAACGCATAACAGGCGCCATTGTAATGAGATAATCAATGTCATTCATTTCACCTGTCGGTGGCTTTAATGTTATGGCTGATGTAAATATCAGCAGGTTTACCTTGCACGAGAGAAGGCAGATGTACCTTCCGCGGGATGTCATATGACCACTAGAGGGCTCTCTTACTCAAACTGTTATCTTTTCCGTGACGTCAGTCACACCCATCAGGCTCTTTTAATATATTCATAAATATACCAACTAGTTAACCTGACCTATTATATCTGAACCCTGTCCAAATGAATCTCTTGACGAAAGAGGCCAACCAAAGCCAAGCGATCTATTTCAATAGATTTAAAGATAATCCACGAATATAACGACATGTCTCCCGGTGCCAGCGTCTCAGCTTCGAATACTAATGTCGTCGTTACCGCTGAATAGATTTTGCGTTGTTCACACTTCAATGTTTTGAATGATGTCCATGTCCATCTTTACAATATCGGAAATATCGTTTAGCCAGCGAAAGTGGTTTTAATTTGTTCAATTTTTATTTTTAAATATTCACTTGGATCATACGCTGTTCTCGTCATCTCTTTCCTATATTTGCATTTTCTTATAATATGTATTTTACACAAAAAATAAAAGTATTAAAGCGTCGAATTTTCTTTGTGCTTTCGTTTACCGTACGGTGTAGTACGGTAGTTTTTTTGTAGTTAATAATTTATTTTAGTTATTTGAATGCAAATCGTATTCTCTGATTTTATTTTCGTAGAAAACTACAATCCTATATGAATGTAATGAACTACAATGCCTATGTCTTAGCACAGAAATAAATCAATAAATTCTATTCTATAGAAAAGGAATATACACAAAAATGAATTTTCTAATTATTTTACCTAAGGAAATCAAGACAAATGACTATAATGCCTATATAGTCTAAATAGTAAAGATACAAATACCGGTAACCTCAATTGTGTTCATTGATATGAACTGTGTACTAACCGAGTGTAATCTTGTAACTATACGTAAACCGACACTTAGGGAGAGCAGAAATGTAATAGCACCCAACCCGAGCCGGTCCTGCGGTGTCGATGTGCACACAACTGCACTTTAGGTTTCGGAGTCTGATGGAGGCCGAGCTGGGGGCGCCACCTGCTGGAGGGTGGCATGTTCTGTGGTAATGAGCGGATGCTGTATTTGGCGTCATTTGGTGTGTTAATTCGCTCGACTCCCCTGCAGGGTCACTGACGCCAGAAACTGGCCACCTGGCTCATTGTAGACGGGAGAAAAGCTGGCCCTTCCCCTAAAAGTTAAAAGACAGACATATCTTACTACTCGAGATAAAAAAATAATTATTTTGCATCGTTCGCTGCTTAAGCCGGAATGATATGATATGATATGATGCTGTTATTTCCTTCGTTTTAAGTTACTTAATTTATAATAGGCCTGTACACTAAATACATACCTAATTATACACGTAGCCTATATAGTTATATGTTAGTTTATATGCATTTTTAATTTCATGATACAATACTCTTCACTACATTGTACTAGACAGTGACTCGTACATTACTACACCAGAGGGTGGCGAAAGTGTATCCCAGTCCTAAACCGCATGGTGTGGTTTACACATCTCGTTTGTAAACTAAACAAAAGAATCGTTTAATTCGATTGAAAAATTAGTTCAGAACTTTATTTACTGCGGTGACTGCAGTCAGCTTCTTAGGATAAACTGGGCAGCGCGTCCTTGTAAATGTTCTCGAGCTATATCCATCCGTTTTAGCTGAACTTGGGTCAATTGGTAGCAAGAAGCTTCATCTTAAAGGAATGGGGTTTCTAGCCGCTAGTATTAAATGCGTTGGTATGCTCCGAGGCATTGGTGTTGTGCAGTAGTAGCTGTGGCTGCGGGTGGCATACTTTCAGTATAGATAGGAGGATCCGTATCTATAAGATTGCAAACGCCGTTTTTGTCATTTTCGGTTTGGGGGCAAGACAAATTTGCAGCATTCAGAAATGACTGGGTTTCAATCCCCTGGAAGGTGTAAATTAAAAGGCATGTCGGTCAGGGTTAGTCCCAGGTTAAATGCACCCAAATCCGCTTTCCACTGTTATACCTAATATCATGCTGGACTTAGTGGCCCTCACCGGCGTACAGGGCGAAGCTGTTGCGTTGCGTTATCGGCTGCAGTTATCGCAGCCGCAATTTGTTTCTTAGGAAATGGGCTTCGCATGCACAGCCCTGCCATGACTTCCTTAACGTAGCGATATTTGGGAGACATCTGTGCAGAAACGTGCTACGCGTCTAAATAAAATTGATCATTAAAATAATAGTGTAATTCAGCTAAGTAATATGATTGTTTTCCAACATAAGATTTCTGTTCGAGCAAGCTTAACTGGCAATGGGAATTAATACTCTAAAGCTGGGGTTTTCAGTCGGGATTCCAAAGAGCCATATCGTATTGTCGATAATAACACCATTTACGGAAAACTATTGTAGTATATATATTATATAATATATATATACACACATAATATATATACACCCCCTCCTCACGCGCGGTCATTTCATAGTCACGTGATTATGCATTAGCGGTAGGGGGTCTTTAACCTGTGTCTGTTCTCATTTCGGTGTTCCTCCATTCAAGGGCTCAAAGACAGAGTAAAATGATTTGTGACACCAAAACACCGTTAACAGTAACACTACCATTCCTTCCAGTTTCTCTACAGGCGTACGCGAGCTCCCTTTCAAACAACGGAGTGTCACAACCTGGTCGACAGTAAAATCGCCTTTTCTCTTTTTTGGTGGGCAGAATCCGTTTTGTAAAATCGTATTCAGCGTTTTATAATGGCTGGCTGGGCGCTTTGCTGCTGAAGTGGATGGCATAATTTCATAATTAACCCGTCAGTTTTAGAAACGGTCGGGTTTGTTGTTGCGCTGCTTTCCAGGGTGAGAGAGATAGCCCTGGGGAGAGATCAGGGGTCATTGTTTAACTCCTAATCCCTTACCCACTGCCCCGCCCCGTCTATTATTCAGACAAAAACAACTCATCGTACGGTATTGTTATTAAAAAAACAGCCGTTAATGCCGCAAGATTATAATTCTTTAAAATTCCAAATAGTTTACATATTACGCATATATACTAAAGGTTATATCATGCATATAGAAACCTTCGGGCTCCCCAAACGCTCCGTTGAATATGCTAATCTTGCACACAATACAGTACTGTAGTCCATCAGGGAATTGTTCAATAAATTAAAAAAATGACATTCTGGAAAGCGATATATATGTAAATGGTATATATGTATGTGAATACATATACGTGTGTATATAGATATATATTTGCAAATGCATATAAATATGTGTGTGTATAAAATACATATATATTTATATAGGCATATTGCATTTTGCATCCCGTTATGTTAAATAAATAATCCATTTTTGGAACCACCCCTGGAAACCATGTCACATCGATAGAGTTAATACGACGTACATTTTTAAAGGGGTGGGCTCATTTCCGGAACTGTCCAATGGCGTGCCGCAGCTCTAATGATTGACGGGCCGCTCAGGCGCTGCCCGTATAAGGTACGGGGTGACGCTGAGGAGGAGGAGGCGCGCTGCGTGCGACCGAAGCTTCTCTCCGTGTGCGACCGCAGGAGCTCAGCGCTGCACGGAGCATGGACGTCCCTGCCAAGCCTGGGCTTCTCCCGCCATTCTAGCTGCCGAGGACTGCTCCCTTTTTCCACGCACCATTGTTCTCTCTGGGTTGCTCCGCGCCCGTATATTCTGCCCGAGCACCGTTTGCCGGACGAGCATCTTTTGCATGTGGCGCCCCTCCCAGCCGTGCGCTCCGGTAACAAAACGGCGTCGCAGTTTCTCCGCTGCCCAAGACCTCAGCCTCCCCTCCCCTCGTCTTCCCTCCGACAGGTTGCATGCTGAAACCTGTTAGCCAGCTTTCTTGGCGGAATACGCACGCTTCCCTACATGCCTATTTGTCTAATTTTTGGGTGCTTGCTCATCAAAATCCAGGCAAGGATCGTCGTGCATGGTCTCAAAATCTGAATCCCCTGTACTCCTGCATTTTTTTCCATCTGATTTTAATTTTTCCGGAATGCGCCTGCAGTAAGAAACCTGGGAACACTGAATAAGCCCTTTTTGAATTTTCCACACCTATCAGTCTCAAGGATCCAGCGTTTTGGGGTGTTGCTTTCGGACGTTTTCGCATCTCGGGGACCGACATCACCGACATGCGGCATCGGGAGCAGGAGAAGGCGTAATAACGGCCATTCGTCTCTCTTTATTATAAGACCCTGCAGCCCCCGCCCTGACGGGTACCGATTTCCGCAGTTTCATGTTTCGCCAGGAAATCAGTGTATTATCTTTCATCCCGTCGTGTTCGTACCTTTTCCAATACGAGAAGAGGAACATGTCCCGGTATAACATCTACAGCCTGCTGGACTGGGTCTACGGTGGCGTGGACCCCAAATTCGAGGGCAACGGGGGCCCCGAGTGCGCCGCATTTTTGAGCACAAACCAGCGCCTGGTCGAGAGCCTGCTGATAGTCATCATCTCCATCGTGGAGGTCGCCTTGGCGCTGCGCAAGATCAACGTGCCCAGGGAGCTGAGGGAGGTGGCCCGGGACCCGGGCAGGTCCAATGGGGACACCCTGGGCAAGAACCTGTTGCTGGTGGCGCTATGCATGACCTTCGGGGTGGAGGTGGGCTTCAAGTTCGCCACCAAGACTGTGATCTACCTGCTGAACCCCTGTCATGTGATCACCATGATCCAGGTAACGGTCGCAGAATCTTTGGGAGTTTTGCGTTTTCCAGTTGTGCCCGACATGTATTCATTAACTCTTCTTTGGCCTGCTTAACCTTATAAAAACGTGTGCTTACCCTCCACCCCCACAGAAAAGCTTTCTCCATTATCTCTCTTGGAGATGTTGTGACCATCTTGATCATACATCAGTACAGACGTTCCCCGGGTTACGATGGTCCGTGTTACAATATTTCGACTTTACGATCGCTTTCAGTACATTATTCAATAAATTACATTCAAGATATTCATCACCTTTTTAAAAAAAAAAGATTTAAAAAATCTAAATTAGCCTTTGCATTAATGAAATTGCCCAACTGTAGGCTTACGTAAATGTTTCTAAGCATATTTAGGGTAGGCTATACTAAAGGGTACCAGTTTGTACTTTTGCTTGTCGCTGGGGCTGCACCTTTTAAGGTACTGAAATGGACTCCTCAAGGTACAAGCCATATTAATCTACCCCCAGTGGTACACAGTCCATTTCTGTACCTGAAAAGGTACAATTACACACAGCTAAGGGTACAGCCCCAGTGACAAGTACAAAAATTGGCGCTCTTGTTTTTGAGAGTGTATATGCTAGGCTATGCTGTTTGTCAGGTTATGTATACTGTATTAAAATGCATTTTTGCTTTACGATAGGTTTATCGGAAAGGGACCCCATCGTAACCCGGTGAGAGACTGTATTTTATATCTGCGATAAAAAAAACGGAGAGAAAATATCAGTGGTATTAAGTTCTGGTAGTAATAAGCGCTGAAATTAAATTTGATATTATGTGCCACAGTTTTATTGACTTACAGATTTTCCTTAGGGTTTGGTCCTTTGGCTTTAAAAGTCTCCTCGTGTTTTAGATACCGTACCATAAATTGGCGACGCTCCTTATAACTTGGACGGCGGCAGTTCAGAAGCTTGTTATCCGTGCTGGGATGCATTTTGTTCATCAAAAAGAGCAGTGGTCGCCATGCACTGTTGCTGGCAGACTTTTTTTTTTTGCACACCGAAGATCTTCCAAAAGGCCGTGAATGTTATTCTTCCGGGAATGAAACGGTCTCCTTCAACCGGTTGTCTCTAGCGCCTCTCCTCTTTTTTTCGGAAAGCCGATCGGTAAAAAATCTATTATTCAGGTTGTGAAACAAAATAAAATTCCTGCCAAGTCTGTGCCCTCCAGTCCTGTGCTAGACCGTCAGAGGCCATAAATCGATATCGACATCTGACAGGCTTTAATTGATTTGATAAGTATCTTCTTCGTTCTTGAAGTATTAATTATGATAAGTTAATGTCCATTTTTATAGTATTGGTAGCCAGGTGGTAAGTTTTTAAAAATTAAAACCTGGTATTTCTTATTTCACGCAATTCGATCAACATATGGTGAAGTATCTTTGTGGATTCTCCAAATTGGTAGTACAGGGAGTTCTACCGTTTATGGAGATTGGCAGGCCAGTTCGGTGTCGTGATACTCAGCTTTGGACACTTTGCTCGTCCCTACGGTTGAGATAATGTGTGACGGAATGCTGTGAAATGAACATCTGATTCCGGTATTTATAGCTAAAAAAGCTTCCAGTAGCGGTGAATGTAGATAGCAGATATTCAGGTGGGAGAGTCGCCCATGAGCAGAAGGTTACTGCACCCGCAGTGCTGAGGATCACCTTCCGTCTGTGACCTCACCCTGGATGGCCAGGTGCAGCACGTCCTGTTCTCGTGATCAGCCGGTCTCCTGGGCTGGCAGGGTGGGTTGGGGGTGCGGCTGGCTGCTGTTCATCAAAGCCGGGTGTTGGGTTTGGGTGATGAGCTGGTATCAGGCTGGACCTTCCATGTCAAAGTACACCATCACTGATGAGCAGCTGAGAAATTTATTTGACATTGATGTAACACATACAGACCGTCTCTAGTTAGGGTCTCTGTGTGTGCAGGCTGACGGATTAATGCCAATTACTGCTGTTGGAGTATTATTTACTGATATGAATATTAGTGATGGTTAGACCCACTGCTCTTTGGGTAAGTTGCATGTTATTGGGTCAAACGAGGCAGTAGGTAACGGACAACCCATTCTCCTATCACCTTTAGGCCTGTTGGACTAGAGTATATGTATGCGGGGAGAACAAGCTCTCTCTCTCTCTCTCTCTCTCTCTCTCTCTCTCTCTCTCTCTCTCTCTCTCTCTCTCTCTCTCTCTCTCTCTCTCTCTCTCTCTCTCACACACACACACACACACACACACACACACACTCACACGTATTATGCATATGTTTGTGGGGACTGGCCATTTATCACTATGGGGAAAATCCCTAATCCCAACCATAACAACCTTAATTCCTACCCACTCCCAACAAAACATCAATCAGACAAAACATGGGACTTCTGACAGTTTTAGGTTTTTCATTGCAGTTGCAGAGTTTTTCATTGCAGTTGCAGAGTTTTTCATTGCAGTTGCAGCCCCTTGTGTGGAGTGAAAAAATGGTCCCCACAATATCAACATATCAGGTTTTTCTTACATTGCCCACAATCACATATATACATAACAACCCCCCCCCACACACACACACACACCCAGGATGCAAATACTGATGCTGCGGTTGGACATCAATGTTGCCTCACACTGTATCACCCTGCCACTAATTATGCAATGTTTGCGGTAAACGTATAAAGTTCCTGTTTCTTCATTCTTTATTTGGACAGCAGTTGGCCCGTAATCTAATGATCAAAGGAGACGCACTAGTAAATAACAGGAATGAAGGCAAGCATGGCTGCTCGGCCCAGTGAAGTCCTGGGACTTGGACAGTGCTGTAGGGTTTTTGTTACATTGAAACAGCAGTGATGATGCTCCCATGGAGTCGCGAAGTCATTCGGGACGCCTCTCGTACACCTTTGCCATCGTGACACATTTGCAGAAATCAGCTGCCGTCTCCAGATATGGGCGAAGCGTGAGGCCGGTGTGATAATTATCCACAGCTAGGGAATGGAGGCCCTCGTCTTGGGTTCTTGCTGGTGCTGAAACAGCGAGCATCTGCTCACGGTACTGGGGGGGGGGGGGGGGGGGGCAGGGCAGGGTGTCGGTCGCTGAGAATCGCGGGAGCTGGCGCCATCTGAACGAACATCCCTCAGAATTAACAATCATCCGAAGATTAGATGAGACTTTGTTGATCCCATGAGGGGATCGTCAGAGAAGCAGTTGGCCCATTCAGGGCTCGAACCCACGACCTTGCATTAGCATCCTGCTCTATCCAGCTGAGCTAACCAGCTGTGGTGTAGATACAGTTTTCATTTTTCTGTGTTTAATAGCAGCACTGTGTTGTTAATAATACGTAACTGGAGACAACCACACTATCTTGAAGGTCTGCTGCCCGATCTTCCTCTGCTAGGCCGTCTTTGCCCCGTCGATCTTTCAGTGCGGCCGGGTCCCTCTGGGGGAATCTGGACCAGCCCTGACCTTGCTGCAGAACCAGCCGACTTTCCAGCTAAAATACTCCCCGGCCAGCAGACTGTTAGTTTTGGCACAAGTTTTTTTTTGCCCTGATTTCTAATTTTTGACCCTAAGATGTTTATTTCCGGCGGCATTCGGGGGTTTAAGGAAAGGCTTTGCTGAATCGATCGCCACGGTCCACTTTCAAGGGCGCTTATTTCAGATGCCCAAATCTCTTGAAAAATGAGCCTTTTGAAACGCCCCTAGGTTTAATCAAGCATCTTGGTTCATGTTGCCTTCGGCACGACAGAGAGGTGCCGGTCCGTATCCTTCAGATCTAAGCTGAATTCCTCTGTGCTCATAGTGACGACGTGCTGATCAGTATCATAGTCAAGCCAGTCTGCAAGCTGGTTGCTTGCATTTAATGTTCACGGAGAAAGGCCACCTCTGTTTACCAGAGTTTAGCACATGCCCTGTGGTTTGAGGTGTGTCAGTTTGCATTCATTAACGTTCCTTACCGCGACGAACAGCCAAATTTACTGACCTAGTAAATCTCCCACACTCCTCTCCCTCTGATGGATGAAGGCTGGGCTCTTTTCTTCCAGACCGTTACCGATAATGTAGGTCCCCCTCTGTCTACGTCCCCAAGGACAGGACGCCGAAGTCACTCGCACAGCTCCCTTCCTGCAGCAGTCTCTCTGCTGAGGTCAGGGCACAGAGGAAGTGACATCGTGTTGCTTTACTTTTCCAGAATATTCTGAAGGAAGGGGAGGTTGTTCCGGAATGCTTATCTCGAGTTTGTTTTCGGTTATACGCACACAAACAGGGCTCGAAGTCTTGGTGTTGTTCCTATATATAGGAAATTGTCCCAAAAGGTGCAAGGCTGTTATGGGATGGCGTCGGTGAGGGATGCAGTCCCGATGTTTGTGGGTGTGACCTGGTTCCCGAGGAACCTGCGCCTACACCAGCTGTGTTCTCCTCTGCGGCACTTGCCAGAGTGGCTTCATCTCCGCTCTGCTGCATCAGCACCGACGCCGTTCCCGTCGCAGTCACTGGGGGGACCTTTCCGGGAGAAAGAAAATTGACTGTCCGTCGCTCCCAGTGGAACAGTGCTTGTGCTTAATTAGACACTGTGTGCCGGTCCTGCCGATAATTAAGACTTGAGCTGGACTGTACCCGGGTAGATCTTCCTCTGATTTCTTGTTATACAGATTGTATACTTCTGCACTTGTAAATATTAGAGTTATTATTTAACAGGACCATATCTTCTGTGTGGCCATATTATTATTATTTCTTGTAATTATGATGGTTACTGCTATAATTAAACTCCATAACTTTGTTGCTGGCCATCGTTTATTTTCATTATACTGTAACAGCCGTTGCCGGTGCGCCCGTTAATTTGGGCGATATTTCCTGCTCCGGTTTCAACTGCGAAGCAGAAAGCTTTATTTGTCTTGAATAGGTTTTGCATTTGCGTCACGGGTTGTAAATACACAATAAGAAGGGGGCTTTCGCACGCTAGACCTGCAGTAGATTGTAAAGCTTTCTTCCTGGTATCGGCCCCACGACACCGAGAAAGACGTTTGACAGAAACGTGGGAACCAAACATCGGACATTTTCAGCAAACGTATGTATTGCTTGTAAATGGAAACGCAAAATACACCAAGTAAACATTCTCATTCATGATTCCGTGTTTAGATATTATTCATTTAGATATTTTATAATTGGAAAATGCCGATGCAGATTTCACCCAAACCCCATTATCACGTATTTGTGCTATATTTTTATACAAAAGGCAGCGCAATAGGTGTATTTGCAACAGCATCGGCGCAAACACGCACGTGTAATGCTTTAGGTTACAACGTCACAACGGCAACTACGTCACTAGGTGACAGGAATCCTTCAGCTCCGTTATAATCCTACGGACATGACCCATCATCGTATATGCAGTTCGCCATCGACCGAAAAGCCATAAAACGGCACATGACTGCATTTGAAAAACAGAATTGTGCACTTTACACAAAGAAATGCACAGTTAATGCAGCTGAATTGAGCAAGAACTTTATTCAAAATACTGACTCATCCTTGTAAGTTAAACGCCGTTAATTAAATTTGGCCTGTTTTAAAATTTAGTACTTCCAATATTTCAGTATTGGAGCGTTAGCCATCAGGTTTCAATATTATACGTTAGTTGGCAATTCTCTGGCCTATTTTATACCACCTTCCAGAATAGTCTTGCTGTCACCAGCAGACTACTTCATATTCTCTTTTTACTGACCCAGCCTTACGTGTCACTAATGCACGAAAATCTATATGACCACAAAATGAAATCTCTCCACATGATTACTCTATGGAGTGATACCCTACCAGTCAAAGGCTTTTACACATCTCAGGTTTTTACCACTTTTACATTTATTTCCTATACTGCAAATTTTTTATTCTTGTTAAGCACTGGGAAGTTGAGCGAATGCCTTTAAATGTAAGTCAAATTAAACCAGTTTCCTTTATAACATGGAAAGAGCAACAGTGCATGTCTGACATCCTGTTAACTGGCTGTGTGGTGATGGCAGAGTCAGATTCTAGGCTATCCTTTAACTTTAAATGCACCAGATAACCATTTCATCCAAAGAAACAGAGCGATATTTAATGTCCCTTGTAGATGGAATGCTTTGAATTTTCTCTGCTGTTATAACTGCTAGAGGAGGTTACTTGGATGAATCAAATATACAGAATTTTCTTGCTAATAATGGTACTCAAGTGGTGACCATACAGTAATTTTTATATATTTTTAGTAAAACTTAAGTGAGTAACCTGCAAATGTAGAAAATCTCAGTATATTACTCAGCAAAAACTTTTGACTGGTAATGAATCATCACAGAATCAATGTAGGGGTTGTTAATCATATTCTACGGGATGGTGCAACACTTGCAGCTTAACCGAGTTGCTATAATATCTAATGCTAATTTCCCAACATTTTTATCTCGCATCTTATCCGTCATGCTTTGAATTTTAGATGTACTTATGTAAGAAAGTTTCTGTGGTATCTTGTCTGCGGTCTTTCTTGGCAAACCGGCGTACGCAGCTGAATATTTATACCGCTCTTTTCTGCTTGATGTCCAACCATCACCGCGTCTGGCTGATCTGTTGAGCAGCGCCCCCCATGGCTGCAGGACCGGATGGCTGTTTGTCTACGCTGGGCTACCTCCACCACCCCATTTCCCTCACCTGTTGCAAGTCGTGTCATTTTATGTTGTAAGGCGTAGTGACCATGTGCTTATGTTGCTGATGTGTTTTTTTTCGGTTCCTACAATGTCCTCCCCACTGGAGTACAGTCTGGGGGCTGTTTTTTATTCTCCTCCTCTCTCCTCATGTTATTCTCTTTCTTATCTTCTCTCTGTTTGCCCCTGTCTTCCCGACCTGTCTACCCCCTACTGTGATGTTTGTGTATACGTATGGTCGGGTTGATGGCCAGTTTTTTCGCTGGTACTTGTGACTAGTGACATGGTGTATTGCAACAGCAACAAAGGGTTCTCATATCATCATCATCTCTTAATGTTGCGTCGCAATTTAAAGGGTTCGGCATCGTTATCAGCCAGTTCCGCTCAGCTGCAGTTGTTTGCTTTTCTGAATCGTCAGAATTCCGCCCAGGACCGTAGATGTCTCTCTCCCTAATACAGGATCTTTCAGAGTTTCCCGCTGTATACTGTGCCGCTCGCAGGTCGAAGGCTGGCTGCGACCGTGTACGTTTGGGACTCTCGCACCCTGCGTGAAGGTGCCGTGAGACGGTGCACGTCCGGGTGTCCCTGTCCCGGCGTGAGATGGTGTGAGGTCACCACCTGGAATGAGGGTTATAAATCAGTTTATTTATTCCATCACAGGATGCCTCTGTTTGGGGGAGGGGCAGCTGTGTGTGTGTGTGTGAGAGAGAGAAATTCCTAGATTCCTAACAGTGTTACCCTCTACATCCACAGATCTTTCTCCTGGCCTGTCCTCCATGCAAAACCGCCATGGTTATCTTCAGGTGAGTCTCTCCCCCCCACCCCGCGTGCCCAGTTTGGGTTTGTGGTGCGGACGCTGTCTGTTCCCAATCAGTCACCACCTGCTGCGTGTCGTGATGCGTCCCTGTCTCACGATGCATTACATTAAGAGGCCGTGAGGCAGCCTTCCAAAAATAGCCCTTTATCCTGAGAGCCCGGCCGCCGTGCTCCGCGATTCCATCCCTTTTTCAGGACGACGCACACATAGCATTCCCCCGTCGAGGGCCGTAATCGCGACAAATATAGTTAGGCTATAAATAAGCCACTCGAACTGCAGATATTCCCCACGCAGTAATGCAGACAAACAATGTATTGTCTCGTCACAAATTTACGCTTGTTGAAAGTGGCTAAAGGGTTAGCGCTTGTTCCTGTTGGCCGCCTGCAAGGAGGGTTAGCAAACGATTCAGTTGGTTCTGTGGGACCGAATGGAGACTGACTGGGTTTGTACTTCACATGAAAGAGTATTATACCCTCAGTTGGGCTATGATGTCAGCTTCTGTAAAATAAATCACAAAAATACCCTTAGGGGACATTGCCGGCAACTTTCGAATTCCTCCCTCAGTTTTCGGTGTAATTCAATACAGCGGATTACGTTTAAGTAGGCTTGTGTCCTGGCCTACGGGTTGTGTACATGTAGTCATTGTCTCGGAGAACCGCATAAGTGCACCATGCAACTGCCTTGCTCACTCAAGTGATCATCACTCCCTTTCTTAGCAGAACCTCCAGGCACAGTGTGATCAAGAGACCCTCGTTTGTTAGTGGTGCCTCCCTCAGGATAGGAGAGCTAGGTGTGGAATTGCAGCATGCTGCTTAAACATCACCACCTCTCTCTTTTCCTGTTTGTCACTGGGGGGGGGAGGGGGGGTCATAGTCTCTTTGCTTTAATGCCAAATTGCTTTGGATGGTATTACGGTAAAATATTACTTGTTCAAGTCAGCTTCTCTAAGCTCGCAAATAGAAATGTTTTTGAGGCGTCCGTCCACCTCATTTGCCTTCTGCGTTTTAGAGTCAGAATATATTGAATTAACATCGACTGAGACATTAATTGGGACAGTTGAGTAAGAGGCCTCCGATCTGCACAGGAAGGGTTGTTGCGATTTGCATCCTGGCCAATGAAATCCAGGAAGTCACACGGTTTGTTGTTTTAAGTGTCCCATGTTGCGAAAGCGAGTGCCTGACATGAGACTGCCTCACATCAATCCAACAGGCCTGTCTGTACATCTTAAGGTCATGTTAAAAGCCCCTGTGGGATCGGAGCTGTTTTCCAATGTGTTTTTCTCTAGGCTTCAAGTTCACATGCTCAACGGTGCCCTCTTGGCTCTCCTGTTCCCGGTCGTCAACACGAGGCTGGTGAGTCCCCCCAGAAAGCACGGCACGCTCGAGCATGACACCGCAACCGCGCACCCTGGGCCGTCCTTTGCACGTGCGTGGGCTCGCTCTCTTGCTCGTAGATGCCTCCGGTCGTTCTGGCACATTCCGAGATATTTCCGATTCCACAGCTGTTGGAGAAATCTGCAAACTCTGCATGCAGCTGGCGGGGGGGGGGGGGGGGGGGGGGGCACACCAAGCGGAGAGTATTAATGAGGTTTGGATGACGGTGTCACTTTAAGCGGTTGGATTGGAAGCCGGCTGCAGGTGAGAGAAGCAGCTGACTTCTCATTACCTTGGCGTGTTTACATTCTTCCTCATCACCGCGTGAAACTGAAGGCATTTCAGCACCATGGGTGCGAATGTTTATGCATCCCCTGGGCAGCAGTGTGCCGCGGCAGCTCTAACGCCACCAGGCAGCTGCGCAGAAAAATGAGGAAGGAAGTGAGGTTTGCTTAGCCTGCAGGCGCAATGTGATCCCACCAACTTTCGCGCCCCGCCGTCGACGGGAAGGGACACCGAAGAAGGCGGCAGCTTTGGGTGGAGGCTGCGTGTTCGTTATCTAGCGCCGCAAGCCGCAGCCTCATTTACGTATCAAATACGTTAATTAATTTCTAAGAAAAACGTGTCGAACGCTGGTGCCGTCATGTTCCTCACCCATTTGCCGCCCCCAGCTCCCCTGACTTACACGCCCACCACCACCCTGTTCGTGAATCATAAGTGTTACCACTAAAGACCTCCCCCATAGCAGATTCGGCAGTTGGGTGGTGGCAGTGTATCTGAGGCTGTTGTGTGTGGTGTGTGGTGGGGGGGTGGGCAGTGTTGGTTTCACAGACATGCAGCAGAGGTGGGTATACTTCACCATGTGGAGGTTGTCAGACCCGGCTGTTCCTCGGGCCCCCGGCCCTCGTATGAAGCCCGTACGAGTTTCAGTGGCGTGCGACGACAGCTCTGGCGTGCCGTTTCCTGCTGCGGGTGGAGCCACGCAGGAAACCATGCAGCCTTACCAGGCCTCATTACCAGGCTGCAGCCGACAACATTCAGTTGCTAGGAGACCGGCATTCACAAGTGACCGTCGTTAGGGAGACAGTCTGGTCCCTCCTCCCCATGCGGCAGCTAGTTATAAAACGGCATATTCCAATATCGGTCACTTCTGTGAAGTTACGTTGCTGGGGGTTAAATTGCAGGGTGGGGCTGCGGTATGACTTCGAGATCGAGGTCGCTCCGTCGTCAGTGGCAAACATGTTACGAGGACACCGCTTGTGCCGTTGTGGACTCAGGCCCCCTTCATGTTCACGCCATTGTAATGTGTAATAGTGGCGATATCTATGACAGCCTTTAGGCTGCGTCTCTCCGTCAAGTCAAATCAAAGGCTGACACCTTATATGGATGTAGTGTCCCCCCCCCCTGCCCAGCCCCCACCCACCAACCTCCCCCGAGGGGTACATGTGCTTTTACCAGTCACACCTGGGATCCATCTTCTAAACAGCTCACATTAATGTTGCCGATGAGTAAACTCATCATAGAGCTTCCTGTATAGCCGCCCACCCCCACTATTTCCTGGCTCCTAATGCTCATGCCATTTGCGGTTTATCATCACAGTGTCAATGTGAGATGGTCGAGGGAGGGGTGCGGCCTCTGCCCAGGCTCCCAGTTAAGGCCCGGAATGCTGTTATTTCCTGTCAATTGTAGCCTGGCTGGAAACAAGCGCGCACAGTGATTTCCCGTTGGCAATGCAGTGCTGAGCCTCGCATGTCCTTTGAATAACCAGTTGCAGGCTGTTCTTTAGAAGTCGGGTGACGGCAGTGATATCAGCAGTTAGAGTGATTTTCTGTCCTGTCCCCTTACAGCTCCCCTTCGAAAAGGAGATCTATTACATTCAGCACTCCATGCTCTACCTGGTTCCGATCTACCTTTTTAGAAAAGGAGGTAAGTGGTAATAGAACTACAGTTTCTTGATATGGCTACAATACTTTTTTTTAGCGTCATACAGCTGTATAAAGTCCAAGTTGTGGACAGACACAGAAGAGATGTAATGAATTATGAATGAAAATGAATAAATAAATACATAAAAACAGTTGGTCAGGTGTTGATGTGCGATGCTCAAAAAAACGTTCCTTGGTATGTTTTTTGGACAAGGGCTTGCTGTGCAATGCTGCCATCTAGTGTTCGAATTATATTACTTGCACAGTTGTTCCTCGTGCACAGAGGCTTCCCCTGCTGGTACCGATTAAAGGCTGATTTATACTTCTGTGCTGAATCGATGTCGTAGGTATGGTGTAGCCGCATTTCCTACGACACACACATCCCCAGAAATGTAACTACACATCACGGTGACACAGAGTGCAACAACGGATTGGTCCGCTTGATTAGCATCACACTTACCTGCCACGCAAATGTTTTGTTGCCGTTTCCAACTGGGTTACTTTTTTTAGCGGGACGAGTTGTACTTAGCTTGTTGCTAATCTGCTGTTTTTGCCACGTCACAGCTGGTTACACTATGGCTGCATGATATCGGAAATTTTCAGATGTCATAAGGCGATTAAGTAAATATTTAAGTAAATATTGTGAGAAATATATTCTTATAAATAGCACAAACTTGTCAATGAGTGACTCGGAAAGTGTATGCAAAACTCATGCAAAAGCAGCAGCAGTAAAACATTAAAACTGATTTTCACACATATACTAGATAATCCTTGAAAGGAGGAATCATTAAAACTGCAAAGCTTGCCAAGTCGAGTTTCTTATAACCGGGGGAAAACATGTTAGCGAAACTTAACTCCACCATACTCAATCAGCTGGCATTCTGGTGATGTCATCGGAGAGCAACACAGACACAATAGTGCACGAGTGAAAACGGCGTAGGCCACGGTGCAAATTCTGCGCACGCTCAACACGGAAATATAAACCAGCCGTAAGACTCACCCGTCGTCCTCCTCCCGTGCCTGAACGTCTGCGATGGGATGTGTTGTGGTACCAGGATGCACATTTTGGTCGTGTTTATACTCTGAGGACGTGAAACCTCCTTGGCAATGACTCCGTTGTCATTGCTCCATCTCCCAGGCATCTACAAGCCCGAGCCTCTAGTCAACATGTGGTGGGCCCTGCTGTCCACCGGCATCCTCTTCCTGTACCACTTCGTCTTCCTGCAGGGATTGGGCCTGGTGAGTTCGGACCAGTGTCGCTGTCTCCATCAGGCCTGTGCTGTTTGGTAACGACGTATCTTTGGGGGTCTTCCTTTACGGCAGGGGCTCAGACTCCTTTCCGTGTTAAACTCTGAGATGAGTCTCTGGCTTTACAATTAAATATCTAGCGGGAGGACTGGGGTAGATCCCTGCCTATGTAGTTTCAAACTTGAAATGTCGCCCCCCATTCGCACCTGCATTATTCACTCACATGACAATGTCACATGACAATGTCACATGACAATGTCACATGACAAGGTCACATGACAAGGTCACATGACAAGGCTAGCTCGAAATGACAGACACATGCTGCCCTCAGTGCCTGTGTGTGTATATATATATATATATATATATATATATATATATATATATATATATATATATATATATATATATATATATATATATATATATATATATATATATATATATAAGTATTATAATAATGGCTGTATGAAACTAAGGTGAGACATAATCTAAATTCCAATCTGGGGCAGGCAGCTAATCGTCTGCCCGTGACTGAACGCAATAAACATTTAATAAGAAAGTGCCAGAACCATTTGTCTTCTCATGTTTCTGTTCTGTGACGTTCCTCCAGATGACCGAGGTCAACCTGAACAACATGCTGTGCCCTGCCGTGTCAGACCCCTTCTACGGGCCCTGGTACCGGGTGTGGGCCACTGGGCACCAGACCGCGCTGACGCTGGTGCACGGCAAGGCGCTGACCCTGCTTTGCCACAGCGGGGGGCCCGCCTTCCGGCAGCTGCTGGACACCGCCCGGCTTGCGCGGCAAGAAGATCGACTGAGCAGCAGCCGGCCCCGTACCCGTCCGACGCGCCGCCCTGCTCGTCCCGCTGCCGCCATCGTCCGCTCGTACCGCGTTCGCCAGCCCGCAGTGTCGTTCCTGTCGTGATGTTCCGGTCGTTCCGAGGTCCACATCTCCAATGCGCCTTTTTAGAGCCCCGACTGATGTCCGAGACACTGGGATGATGCTTAGAGGAAAGGGCGGGGCGTCCATAGTGCCCTGGGATTTATTTTTTTTTTTGTAAGATTTTTTTAATGTGTGTCAAGAGGCCTTCCGCTAGCTTAGCTGAGACTGTATGGGGTTGACCCCCCCCCCCCCAGTAAAGGCTGTACAAGTGTGCTTTGTATTTGCTTTTTATCTGTGCCCTCAGTGTTAAAGCCAATGTAGTGAATTGTACCGATGCGATAATGTGATTCAGTAACGGACCATGCCGTGGCTCAGCCAGCTGGGGGTGATATTTCGCCTGAATGGAGACTCGCTGGAAATGGCGCGCTGGTGCATAAGGGAGACGGATGGTGGGTGGCCATCGTGCCAGGGAACAGGACAGAGGATTCCGCCCACACCACACCTATATGAGAAATGTGGAAAAGGTGTAACTTTTATAATGTACTGTGCCGATTTAAAACTAGTGTTTTCATCCGTTCTTGTCATACGTTTGCAGTGTTGTTCATTAGTACCACGCGACGAAACTATTTTCAATAAACAGCCTGTACATCTCCAGATATCCGGCCACGTTTCTGAGTGAGCGCAGAGTATTTTCTCAACATTTCATTTTTATTTTTTGCGGGACTAATACTTGCTATTTAAGCTGACACAGTGGGTATTATGACTGCTCATTAAGCTTAACCCGGGCAGGCTTCTCATTCACTGAGGGATTTTTACTTCAAGGAATTCAAAACGGCCGCAAAACAGATCACAGCCGTATCTTGGGTTGAACAAAACAGCAACACACATGCAGATCTTTGCAGTTGGACTTTTATTTATTTATTTTTTTTCAATCGGATAAATGATTTTAAAAGATAACAATAGTGTTTAAAACTACAATATCCATCGCCACAGCCAGGGCTCACATACCCACTGATAACCCTTCTATATAGACTCCCAAGCCCACCCCCCCACACACATTTATTATTATTTTTTTTTTTTTTTACATTTTTAAAAATTTTGTTTGTTTTTTTTGGGAACCAAAGTATCAGTAAAATGCCCGCTTCAAGTTTCATCACACTAACAGCAATTCAATGTGGAAGGAGAGGATCTAGATCTAACAAAGGGCTATTTCTTCAGCTTTGTTTTTTTCCAAATAATATTTTCAAGTTACTAAGCAGGAAAGAAACGATTTAAATTTGAAATAAACACGTGGGTGGGAAGGGAGGGCCACGCCAGGTGGCCCCGCCCCGAGGACCCATTGCATGTGACCTCGCAGTCCACCGATGACGCATTCCAACTCATCGATTCTCGTTAACGTAGAAAACCACTAAAATAATTTAGAAACTAGATCCAAAATATTTCGTTGTTGAAAAGAATCAAATCTCAATGTACAAAATTTCCTTTTTTTTTGTATACATTTTTTAAAGTAAGTTTTTTCTTAAAAAAGTTTCCACACACAAGTTTATTGTAGTTCTTATTTATTTCATTTATCATCATTTATTTCTCTGTATAACTATCAGTGCGATTGTATACCAGTGCAGCTACTGGGTCCAGAGTAAAGAAGAGAGGCTTTTTTTCTCTTAAATTTTTAAACAATTTAAAAAAAAAAAAAAACAAAAAAAAAAAGATAAATGCATCTTTTATATAAAGTATCACTGCTGGTCTTTAGGAAAAAACACATTAAGAAACCCATAAATCTAAGAGGCACGCTATGGGGTGTTCTTTAAAAATGATAACGACGAAAAAAACACCGACAAGGACAGAGAGAAATATTAAAAAAAAAAAAAAAACAATAATAAACAGTGCAACCAGTTTCTTCGCCTTCTGAGAGCCAGCGACGCATCTCAGTGGCGCGACAATGACAACTGATTTACGAGAAGAGGTTGCAAGACGAAGTTAGAATTCATACAAAAAAAAACGCTCAAAAAAAATAATTAAAACCGACAGGGAAAAAAAAAAAAAAAAACTCTTGCAGGGACGTTTTTTTGGAAGGACAGGAAGGTAGGCCTGAAGAGCAGCATTTAGACATGGCTGGAGGCATCTTTGGTTCGGTCGAACACACAAAGGTAACGTGAGCCTACGGTCTGGAGACGAAGGTGAAAAGGATACAAGGACTGAACCCCAGAAGGCCAGGATCAGAAACGCGTCTCGTGTGAACGGTGAGGGGCTGGTGCAATTCGACCCACATTATCACAGTGGGCAGACGTCTGAATTCCTAGGTTCATTCTGCAAGCCGCCGAAGGTGCAGACAAACCACAGTGGGGGAAGAATGATTGTGACACACCTAAGGTCTTCCAGTCCAAATGAGCTCCCGAAAGATGTTACGTCCACCAGCTCGATCCGTACCGCACACTTGCATTTTGTCAAGATCCTGGGGAGGGGGGGGGAGCGGATGGCGGTTGGGGGGGGGGGGGGGGGGGGGGATGCCCCATCACGAATAGACTGCCCCAGCACAGCAGAGTAGTAACCAGGAAGCTAGAGACCATGCAAGTGTAAATCAATGTTCCCAAAGTGCATTCGGAGGTGGATTACACCGTAGCTTTCATAGCGCAATCCTTCAAGTATTAAACGAGACGTGGCGCAGAGGCATGGGTGGAGATCAGCTCTGCGGTAGGAACCTGCAAACCGGAGCCATGAACGGCACCGTCGCCCAGGCGCATGGGCCGGACAATCCCATCAGCAGCATCCAGTTATCATATGGCATCTCCCACGGTCAAGGGAGCGTGTTGTGTTTTTGGTTTGCATATTCCTACTTAAATACTGTTTTGGGGGCCCCCTAGAGGACACCCACATAACCTTTGCATGGCATCTAGCACGTGACAATAATCCCAATATCGGCGATTCCAAGGAATTCTACCCAACGGCATCGGGGTAAACTCCAGACAACCTAACACCTTGGGTTTGTTGTGTTTTAGCAGTGCCAGTTTCAGACATCAGTGATGGGCCCCGCCCACTGGGGGAAGGAACAGAGAGTACATCGTACAGGTAAAAATAGGTGACGGTGGTACAGTGGAACACGCATATGGATTAAACAGGACTCCCTGTGCTTTGTTGAATTGTGTTCTGGCCAGAAGATGGGATAGGGGAGGCAGGCTTGCACTGAGGCTGGTCCTTGGTTCTGCATGTCACAGATGGACCCAGAAAAGCCCCTATGGGTCACAGACTTTTCTTTGGCTCGAGATGGCCCATTGGCTAGATTGTGGGAATCGTTTGGGCCACTTGGGGAAGGAAACGAGGCTGGCAGAGGGCCAATGGCAAACGTTCCCCAATTCAGTCAGGCCGCTGATACCTTGCGACCACGTCTCACACTTTTGACACATACTCTTTAGAATGCGGGTCGAAGCGAGTTGGGGGAGGGAGGGGAGAGAGATATGCAGCTGGGAGACTGGGGCCTCTCTACCGGCGTCTGCCGAAACAGAGGCCCCTTTGTCCGACACGCACGGGGCATTACAGATGGAGGTAATTTCTGCGTCCAGCATCATAAACCGCAACCGCAGTTCTCCCACCTCCCCCACCCTAAGGGACGAGCCAAAGAAAATGCCAGAACAAAGACCGTGGGCCGTGCAACCCCCCACTCCCCCCAACACACTGGCGACATAGGGGAAGCAAAAGCCCGTACCAGATGGAGGGTTTTACAGAAATTGGGGGGGGGACCGACACCACTGTGCATTACGGCTGGTCTAGGCGTTGTTGCACGCCTTGGATGCTGCTACCTACTGTACAGCTAATGGGGTCAAAAAGCTACGCCCTTTTTCCCCCCAGGCCAAGGGGAGGGGGAATATTTGCTGTCCATGTCCTTTCAAACCTGCAGGTTTTTGATTTTCAATGTTACAACAGTAAGAAACACCTGTAAAACAGATCTGCATATATCAAGGATAATTCTGATATGATTAATGTGTCCGCATGACCAGTCATGTGACTGTGACCGCCCCAACATGAGGTCTGATAGCACCATTTTATTTCATTTTGTTTGTATTTAAAAAAAAAGTAAAAAATAAAAAAAAACGCTAGCATGCTGAGGATGTCTATTTGTATACACACACGCAAAAAAAAAAAGAAGAAAATCGCATGTATGTAACAAATAAACGGATATGAGAAAAGCCTATAGACTGTTTTGCAGCGGAAAATGTTCAGTTTGTGCTGTAGTTGGTAAAAAGCCAGGAAATCGAATGTCAAGGTGTTGTGTCGTTTCATTAGAGCCCCGGGATGCAGTTGCCATGTGACTCTGACGCCGATTTATCAACCCCCCCTTAACCGTTTGAGACGCGTCCGGAGACAGCTTTAATTCGCAGAGATTGTCACTTAAGATGAAAATCCCACGTGCCGTGCGGTAAAGCTGGCCTTAGCGTCTCGTCAGAACTGAGGCACGGGCGCGTGACAGCTGCCCCAACACAGTGAGTCAGGTAACCGCCAAGGTGCGGCACCTGGGCCTATGAAGCCACAGGGGAGGAGGGGCATATTCACTACGCCCGAGGTTTAACCCAGCATGGTCCCTGAGGGCTGTTGTACTCTCACCCCTGTCTCAAGGCTGACCCCTTAAAAGTGGGCCGCCAGCGCGATATAAACCCCACGTAACTCCAGGGCTCGGGGTGTGGCGGCTCGAGATAAAAAGGAGTCTCTCATTGTTCTGGCTGGCGGATGAAACGACAGAGCACTGATGACATTAACTTACTGGTAGCTGGCAACACAACTGGGGGAAAAAAGGGTCTCTCTTTAGTTTCTGGGGAAACTATAGGGTTTCTGTGGATGGAATCCCAAAGCCCTTTACATTTCACCAAAGGATAAACCAATATGCACATTCTCCTAGAACAGAGTGCGTAAGCCTTCTTCAGACATTCAACAATACAGATTGATTTTCTTGAGACGAGTCTACAAACGTAAATAGAAAACTCGTGTCGTACGGTTCCACATACCTTGAGGGAAAAAAAACTCAAGAAAAGCCACAAGAAGTCCGTTATCTGCTCTAAGTACGAGACCTGCCTCTCGAATGCTACCAAAGACCGCTTACCCACCCAGTTCTTTCTGCTGCAACTCCTGTCTGCTTCAAAAAGACTAAAAGCAACACGCTAGACTGGGGTAAAACCATTTGCCCGAAACATGTTGAAGACATACAGGCATCTGCCTGGACACTGTACAACTAGCAGACGCTCAAGTCATGACTCCAAACGCCTGCGTCCATCACAGCCCATAAATCAATTGTGTCGCTGCTGCCTGGAGACTTAGCATTCGTGAACGCTTACTCCCGAGAGTCCCAAAGGTTGCACTGGACTTGCACTGGACCGCTGCAGCTACGATGGCTACATGCTGCTTCAGGTGGATTACCCATCAAGCGTTGGTGCGTATGCAAGTCATGCTCAATGAGCACCTGCGAGAATCACAGCTCACAGGCCGCCTAAAGGCCTATGTTAAGCCCCTGAAGAATACACAGAACACTTGACAGATCCAAGGCAGGCGGCGGGGCAGTAGCCCCCCGAAAACAGCCATTTGGTGGATAAGAAATAAATAAAAAGCTAGACCAAGCCTTGCCAGGGAGAAAACACTGAACACTGAACAGGAGTACCACCTGAGCCGGCTACAAACCACGGCTAGAGCAAACCATGAATCAGAAGAAAATATGGCTTTAGAGGGTCTAACCTTCTTCCTGCTTAAGCACACCTAGTCTTCCTGTTTCCACTTTCCTCTCCAAGTAACAGGCTTAAGGTTTGCAAAGGAGGCCATAGAAAAGCACAACGATCGCGCCATCTTCTGAGGAGAGCCGTCCACGTCCCACCAAGAGCTCCTCCCACCCAACAGGGTCCAGCTGGCGTCGAGCCTTCCGACCCGGAGGACAGCACTTAAATCTGCCGCCGCAGACAAAAGTCGGTAAAAGAAAAAGGTTAGGAACGTATAAATCAACTTCCACCCAGCTTGTTACGTCATTCAATTCATCACAGATAAAAAATTAAATAAAATTAAAATAAATCACTGACCTGAGCTGACTTCATTCTATTGTGAACAGTAATTGGGAAAGTACTGGAAGTTGCTGAACCATTTTTGGTGCCACAAAAACATATATTGGCGTTATCCAGTCACTAATTAATCCTGCGTTTTTTGCTGGTCTGTTCCCCAATTATGAGCTGGCTTATAATCACACAGAGAAAACAATATAAATGATTGTTGGCTTTAAAAGTCACGGGTCTACCCAAAGTCTACCACATAGGACCACAACCACACTTGTTACACAAGAAGCTACATCAAGATTAATCTAGCCACGATTCACGGAACCACACCAACAGCCAATAGCTCACGCAAAAAGACGACGAACCTTCAGACCCGTGGGTCTCCATTAAGATACACACACCTGGCTAATGAATGATTTTAAATAAAAAAAAACAAACCAAGTTCCCTATTTAATTGTATTACCAAACGTAGTATACATAAACTAAAGCAAAACCATTAATGATTATCCCATCAAAACTGACTTCCTTCCATCCACAGACAAAAAAAAAAAAAAAAACCTGATTAGGATTTTTGGAAAATTAAAATCAGTATATATCTTTTTTTTTTTTTTTTTTTAAAAAAGGGAGGGGGTTAGCATATGTAGATATATAAATGCTGCAAAAGCCAACTCAAGAGAAAAAGGTTAAAGGGGAAAAATGTTACTTTTTGCTCTCACACAAAGAAAAGAAGCGCGACTGCCACCCGTTGCCAGCCTGACGCAGACAGACGGCCAAGCATGGCAACGGAAGCTATCATCATAAAATGGTACAGTAGTAGAGATAGCTAGACCAAGAAGGGGCGGGTTCTCCTGGGAAGAGGTCCGCGGAGAGGTCCAGTGACTGGTCATGCGGCTCGGTGTCAGGAATAATGGTTGTAAGGGGGCAGAGGGTGTCCGATGCCATTCTGGTAGTGGTGATGCTGGCGGTGGGTGATGTAATCGGCGTAGCTCATCGTCATCTTCTCGCTACAATACCTGCGGGGCAGAAAGGGGGATGGGATTGTACGGTTGGTAACAGTGGGGAGCCTGTGACCTCAGCTGCTGTCAGACCTGAGGATTCCGACAAAGACAAAGCAAAACACACCTGACATGAAAGCAGTGTTTTGAACGCGGGCCAAAAACAACCATTGTTTCGTCGCCTTAACAGTTACGCGTCTTGCGAATGCCAGGCGGCTTTTCTGGACTTTACTTGGAGCCTAGATCCACGCGCGACAGCGCCCGAGCAGAACCCGGTCTTCCCAGCCGCACGGAAACCCCGAAAAGAGCCTCCGCTCGGGTACTTTACCCAGCAGCAGGAGATGAATGTACTCGAAATGGCCACCGCAGAAAGCGAGAAGAAGCAGCCAACTGTAAAAGAAGGCCATCTGAACGACTGCCGTGCCATGGTGCCTCTATCAGAATGGAATCACCATTTCATTAAAGTTGCTCATTTCTTCTCAAAGACTTCCACTCGAAGTGACCCAGTCCTCATTTTACAACAGTTCAGCTACAATACTTTTTTTGACCTAAGCAATGTGGTTTAGGTGCCTTTTTCTAAGGTACAAGAGCAGGGCACATGCAGCGACGGCACTTGGGGACACAGACGTGGACTTACCTGCATTCCCTGCTTAGCAAAGGCTTTAATAATTGGGCACATCCCAGAACACACAGCATGACTTGAGCCTGCACGTATAGGCTCTCAACCACTATCAACAACTGATGCATTTTTGCCCACTTGTGGTGCGAGTTCGAGCACTTGAACATAAAGTGGTAAACCAAATGCAGGGAAAATACATTTCGGTATCAATTTAGGCAAAAAAAATTAACTAATCTAGGCAGATATACAGCTCATCAAAACAAAGGGTTTAACCGACCAGAGAAACCTTAAAGGTTAGATGATCCTAGCATCTACAAATGCTTAGGTCTCTGAATTCTGCATTTGCGTGTCACATCCCAGAAGCCCCTGGCGGCTGCTAGTAGGATGAATTCAAGCTGAAAGTGAGGTGGCGACTGAGGGATGAGCCCAGCACTGCAGGGGGCAAAGAGCCGTGCATATACAAACTGAGCAATTTTTCAGCAGACAAGACAGAATCAGCACAAATATGCCTCCACACCAGCAGAGGGCAGCAAACAGAAAGGCAGGTGCTTCATTGAGAGGCTCAGTATTACCCACTGCTGTGATAGCTATGCAAGTCTGGAGGAAGAGTTTTTAGCACCTCAGAGGAACCCAGCAAAAATCACGTGAAGTTTGCAGGGGTTAACTGCACAGTTTAATTTGGTTTTGTGTTCCCAGGAAATATCTAACATGAGGGAACAAGTTAGTTAAAAAAAAAAAAAAGAAAAAAAAAAAAAAAAAAAAAACACAATTGGGTGTGCAGCTTCTAACAGTGGGACAACGGTTGTGTGATTAACAGCTTAAGGGAGTTGATGCAGGAGTGCTAAGGCAGAAAAAAGAAACAAACACACACACACACACACACCCTATAATGAGACCTCCTGGGCTGGTGCCACCACCCTCCAGATAGCGTCGCACACGCTCAGTGAGCGGAGCTCGGCCAGCCACACCACAATCTGCGTTTCTGGGGCCCTCTCACCTGGTCAATTTAATGGTCTTCCTGAAGTCGTTTGTGATGGGAGCTTTGTAACCTCCCTTTCGTAGTAAGGAATCTATGGTCTGAATGTGGTCCCATCCTGCAGGCAGAAAACACGGGTGAGACTCCAGACCACAGCTCAAAAAAAAAAAAAAAAAAAATAAGAGCGCGTTTTCGTGAAGGGTTTCTTCGGAGCGGTCGGTGACCATGTTAAGTGTAATGACGTTTGTCCCCACCACCCCCTCCACGCTCACCTTGCTCCTTCGCAACTTCTGGCAGGTAGGTGGCGGTACGCTTTGATCCTTTTTCATTGAAAAATTCTATCCTAATGCCATGTACACCCACCTGCGAGAGAGAGGGGAGTGCCATTTAAACTAGACCAAGCTGCCAGGGATGGAAAATCTGACAAGTTCACCTTAACATTTCACGAGGATTTCTGAGGGTTTCCACAACATACTCGACGTAAGCAGAAGGGTTTACTTTACAAGCTCGTCAATTTGCAGGATGCCACACGAACTCAGTATCTTACAAATACTTTCCTTGTTGATGCAGCACGCAACACAGAATTGCACTTTCAAAATCACCACTTGAAAGCACATCTGGATGAGTCGAGCATTTGACTTGGCATATAGCATGTCATTTTCACCCCGGAAGTGCCATCCTCCTCGGGATATTTCCCTGTACTGTTTGTGATGAAAGCGACCCCCCCGACAGGCAGACTTTCATTCGACCACGCAAAGTGAATTCCACAGTGTTTCAAATGAGGCCAGAGCAGATAATGCACGGCCCCTGGATCGGTATCTGCAGGCAGGCAGCTCACCTACAACCAAATCCAGCTAATGTAATGCTGTCACATTCCACACAGCCTGAGCAGCTGATCCGGCCGCTCGGACAGCGAAGGAGACATCAATCTCTCAACGCCAGTCTATTTCAATCCCATCATTAGATTCTAATACCAGGAGAATCGTCAAATCATTCAAAAACAGTCCGGGCGACAGCCTATAACCACAACATTAGCTGTAATCCTAGAACAAAGCACATTTCAATTTTATGGAATTTCTATTCATATTCACTAAAGACACACATTTGGAAAATGGAGTCTGAAATTACAGCCAGAATGATAGTGGAAATACTCAAGCTGCAAATTAAAAACGCAGAGATGCGCACGGACTGTGCTGCTAGCCTGACTATTTTAAAACACACGTGTCGTCACTGAAATGGGGACGGTCGACATCAGGACAGGCAGCGGGCACATGGGGCAGTCTGCAGTGGGTTTGTCGATTATTCCCAGTTCTGCATTTAGAGGAGCTGAGACTGCAGCAAATTTGGTAACAGGGCTCAGTGTACAGGAGAACTGCTCTGGATCCAGTGCCGCTCTAACACACAGCATAAGCCGACTGCATCCACATGCATATACAGTCCATGTATTCATATTTTTGTGGGCACTCCATCCACTTCTGTGGGCATAACCTGGGGAATCCTAACCCCTCCCCCGCCACACACACACACACACACACACACACACACACACACACACACACACACACACACACACACACACACACACACACACACACACACACACACACACACACACACACACACACACACACACACACTACTCATCCTTTCTCTTTATTATTATTTTTTTCTAAACATACAAACATCCCCACCCAGCCACCAAGGATGGAGCTCAGTCGTGTTCCTGATCCTCTGCTGCCGTCTGAGGGGGGAAAAGAAAAAAAAAAATATTCGCCGGCCTGTCCCACGGACAGGCGCCCCCGCTGGAAACATCAAAGCGCTAAGCCAGCGCTAAGCCTGGGTGACGCCCATGCGGATCTCTGAGGAACCGCTGCGGTGGCTGTATGCCCAACCCCAACCGCCTAGGGAACAGGAATGGGCAGCTAGCCTCACCGAAACCAGCTGAGCGCAAGTCGACAGGTGCTGAAAAATGTGATTAAACACGCCCAACTCAATGCTGATTTTTTTTTTCTTTCTTCAAACTGTTTACTTCACACTTTGCGGGTTCTCAAGCATAACTGGCAGGGCATCCGGCTGTGAAATAATCTCAGAAATTCACTGACAGGATCATAGGGCTGGAGCGACTATGGACAGGCACAGATGGGCTCCGGCTTGTCATGGGATCAGGGGGCCAAACTACAGAGACTCATTTCAATCGAGGCCTCGAGAAGGTGAAGCAGAGACAGACTCGATGGAATTGCATCCCTCTCCGTGTTTCAGGATGTCAACAATCTGTCAGCCATGGCATTCCACCCGGCGACCTTCAGGAAAAGGGGCACCAAGTATCACCAGGTTCCATGTCAGGGGCCCAGAATAAACGACTGACCCCACACTCTGACCCCATGCTCTGCTCTCGCCTATATAAGCGAGCTACAAGACGACGAGATGGGACATGCAAAGATTAAATTCCATTGTATTCACTAAAAATCCACAGTGACAAAAGCACCTGAGGTACCGAGACACCCTCGGAGCCAGACGACTAACTTCACAAACACTTTATGAAGACATAATGATCTTTTTGGGGTCACTGAAACCCCGAGGGGAACGGGCAGCGCACTCCGATAATCAAGGTCCATCTCGGCCTCAATTTTCACCTCTCAGGTGTCAGCGCATGGGAGTGCGATAAGCCTGGGGATGCGGGCTGGTGTACAGCAGACAGGGCAGACCACACTGTAGTCTTTCAAGGCCGTCGCCTGGGTCCATCAGAATGATCGAGTTACTTTAGTCTGAGCCTCGCCATGGCTAAGGAGATGCAGCCTTGTGCTGAAACGAGGCAGAGAGAAGCCACCACAAAGAATGCGATGGTGATGCGAGAACAAAGAAAAGGCTTTGAAAGCCAAGGACGGAGCCTAACAGACTTACTGACGATCGGTATAGGCCTGAGAATTAATCTACAAATCATATCCTTTTTCCAGAGTTTTGTTTTATCCTTGTGCAATGATATCTTTACATGTTACATTAAGAACTTGCACACAGGTGGTCCTGAAACTCTCAATCGCCGTTTGTTTAACCGAAACAAATAAACTATTTAGCTGCTATTAATATCAGTAACACTAGTATTTCTTGTCGACAGCATTAATTTGGGCGACGAGGGTCAAAATGAGCCTTGGCAGCAGGATACCTATCGAGGAACCAGAGCACTTCATCTACCCTTTTTAAGGGATGGAGTTCTGTTAATTAAACTGCGCTTCTAATTCCTGGTATTAATGTCTGGGAAAATACCCCTATGTTTTACCGTCCAATGACAGGATTACAAAAGCCTCCCAACATATAATTAAGCCTATTAATTCTGAGCAGACCACCACTGGGGGTGAAGCGAGTGTTTTGTCAGAAATCAGCAACTTAATCTCCATGGTGGTGATAGCTGATATTTACACATAAGGCTATATTGTCAAGAAGTATGCCAATGTGTATACTATGGGGAAAAAAATACATTAACACATGACGCCTGCGCAGTTAAACCAAGCTAGTCTTGAGGTGGCTTTAACGTAATGTACAGCATTCTTCCGCTGGCATACAGGAACCAACCCTCACCACAAAGACAGACCATTTACAGTGCGCTTCCAAGCCCGCTTTGATTTTCCACTGGAGAAGGGTCGGCACTGTAAAGGCTTTGGTGGGTTTGGAGAGAGATAGAACGTAAAGCAGAAGAGATGCTCTTTTACTGTTCACATGACTTACATCATGATTTGCTAGGTGCTAATTTCTACTAGCACGCCTGTGAGAATCACCGTTTCATGTCAACATGAAATGCTAGCAGAATTAGCAGTCGCCGCGTAAAATCTGCATTATGAATCCATTCGATTCAGCTGCACTACCGTACTTTTTTTTTTTTTTAAAGGAGGTTGGAAATTAAAGTTCCGAGTTATCGGGAATGCAGCAATACACGCCGAAATCACCGGTATCTCTGTGCATTTCGAGCAATCAGATGGTGGTGACAATTAGATCAGTTTAGTCATGTTTTTGCCACTGCTAGTAAGCAGGGCTATGCACGTGTGGGTACGGCCTGCATGATTTACAATGAAGCGCCATCGGTTCGCAGTACAGCTATGTGGAAAAACAACAGTTAGCCTAGCGCCCAAAGTCGACTTTGAAAACTTGCCTCTTCCATGTAATCGCTTTGTTTAAGACATCTGACTTTTCGTCCAACTCTCGGGCCCCTCAGGTGATGCCCAGCTACTCAGCAGTCACTCTTCACAGAGTTTAGAGGGCCATGTGGAACCCACACACACACACACACACACACACGCTTCATGTTAAACACAGAGGGGACCCTTCAGTCAGAACATACAGCTTTAACCTTGCTCATATTGGGGCACAAACGAAAACGGTTCCTCCTTATGTTGGGTTGATTACCAAAACGAAAAAGCACAATTACTTCCTAAGACCTTAAGTTGCAACATGAAAATCCTTGCTGCCTCATCCTGACAGGCAGAAAAGCAGTATGTTCTCCAGTTTATTCCTGTGACACATGTATTCACCCAAAACCAGATAAACAGAAATGCCAAGCACGTAGATGTCTGCCTTGCAGTGACATTGGGGTGTCTAGCAACAATGGAGTTAAAGGGCCAGAGCCCATTTTTTTTTTCATCTTCCCTACTTTCCTGCTCAAGTAATATTGTGCAGACTCCATAATTCTATCCCCACCCTCTTTAGCTCAACGGAGGACAGTAAAGTGACATCGGCCACGTCATCAGCACTGCCCACCATGGGTCTCCCATCGGGACGAGGCGCTCACCGGCATGTTCTCTGTGGGTGGGCGTCCAGGGGCCCTGCTTACCTCCCAGTCTAGGTAATCGCCGACGTCCTCGAAGTTTGTGAGCAGAGACACTGAGCAGAAGAGGCGTGGCAGCTCATCCCTCGTCATCGGGGGGAAGCGGCTGTCTTTAAGGGCACTGCAGGCATAAAGAGATACAGACGTTTCTCTGGGGGGGGGGCACACAGCTGGAAAGATAAATAGGACCAGCATAGCATAGGGAGAATTTGTCACCCCCGGACCACCATGTCTAATGGCAGAGCAGTAACCATGTGTCTAAGCGAGGCCCCCCCTCTCTTTTCAACGGCCTTCTGAGCCCAGATTAGCCATTTTCTGCGACTTTGTGTGCATGTGTTTTTGGAAAGGGGCATGAGCTAAAATGCAAATCTCTGTGCTCTTCAGATTGTCCTTCACAGCCACACCCAAAAAAAAAAAAAAATCATATTATACATATATAAAAGAGCAGGGATTCTCCAGACACTCCCCACCCCCACCTTTGCGACTTCGCTTCCTCTCCCTGCTGAGGTGACCGTGGGCACAGGCATGCTGGCTATTTTTAAACCCCTGCATTTTAATGTCAAATCCCCTGGCTGCGTACATCTACCAGAATCCTACTGCCGACGTGTGGCATGAAGAGATGTGTGGGGGAAGAGCCCGACCACGTGCCATCAAGCGGCGAAACGCGAATGCGCTTAACCAGTGAAGCTTCAAAGCCAGTTTTATATACACATCTACTTGCAGGGTGATCACTTTCGATCACCAACAGCAATTCCTGTTTTCTGAAGCCACCTGACTCACCCTAAATGTCCCAGACACTCGGGCATCCACAATGACATCTGAAACACCTTGGTGTAAAAAATTATCTTTTTTTTTAAAAAATTATAGCAAAAGGCTAGCATGATCCATTGCAGTCATCGCTCTTCCAGTCAGACTATAATTCATTATGCAAACATACTACAGATAGCATAACAGGTTCATTGATTTTAACAGCTCGTCACGGAATATGCGATTTATAAATTCAGAGATGTGTAAACATCCCGCCTGTTTATTTACAAGGCTCTGGGTATCCGAGGGCTGTGCCTGTGACTGACTGCAGAGTGTAGAGGGCCTCGTCACACGACAGCTCCATGTGGCTGCTTTGCGGCCTCTCCTGCATTACAGGGCATGTTTCTGTGTCCGCTGAGCCACCGGGGCCTTGCTGACCTGCGACGACAGAGACACCTGAGCCAAGCTCGTCGGCCAGCCACCCCTCGGGCGCTTCAGGATATCAAGCACAATAATGTATTCAAGTACGTGCAAAACAGGAAAGCATAACCAAACAAACCTTTAGATGCTACTCATTATAAAAATGAATCCTAGCTTATCAAGATGTTGGGGGAGCAGTAATTGACCGCAAAACAACACGCTCCTTTTAACACCAAGCTAACTAAAAAAAGAAAAAAACATAACAAATCATCCAATAGAAGGTCAGGGAGAACAACAAAGCAATCATGAAAATTCTGACCGGGGAGTCCCCATTCGGCAGCCATTCCGGCACACTAGCAAAGAAACTACCAGATGACTCCACCCTCTCAATTGTCTGTTTCCAAGGTGATTTATGACCCATGTGTAAAACCTCCATGCCCTATTAGCAGCTGTACAACTGATCTTTGTGAAGTAGCCTTGATGACAAGACGACACGAAAGCACACTTACGAAAGGATCTTCCCGAGTCACATCATCAGCTAGCTTCACGGCGGCCAGCGGTCCATACGGAGAAACAGCTGCCTCATCTCAAACTTTCCGATTTGTCCAACAGAAAATTTTACAGCACTTCATGCTGGTTTAGGTTCAAGTATCTGACTTGCTTTGAGGGACGAAACAAAACTTCTACACATTTCTCCGGGATGCTGAACAGTTTTACTGGGAATTAGTCCTAGATAAACGATATGACACAGTTCTTCAATGCACGACATACCGATAGCCAGGTTGGAGGACTTCCACTTCAAGCATCCCCGCACTGGGCTGGATGTGAGCGAGTCCATCCATCCCCCGCATAAACCTGAACCTGTCACAGTTTTACCATCAAATTCCGGCGCTTGACCACAATGCCACAGCAGTATGTGGAGGGAAGGCAGGGAAAATGACAAGGGCAATGGAATTTCAGTATGTACAAAAGGGGGAGGGGGATTTGAGAGAAACAGCAAGTCACGGCGAAGTCCAGGTGGCATTGCACCGGGAGGCCAGAAGTGCTGCGGTATCGAACACCTCCAGGAGCATGCGGGCTGGCACGTGCCAAAGCAGCACATATGGGTCTCACACAACAAGTGAAGGACAAGAGCTTTCAGTTTTCTGTCACAGAGCCATACAAGCGTGGGCAGAGCCCCAAACTCCAATCAGGGAGTTTACGCAGAAGAGCGTATGCGCATGACTGTACCACCTCATACAGGAGAGCACATTCATTCATTAATACACCAGAGTGGGCAAGGAATCTAATCAGCAGAACATGTTACTAGTATTATAAATCATGTTTTCCTACAGCAGGCTGAAGGAAAGGGGGGGGGGGGGGAGGAATGGGAGCTAGGCTAGAAAAATGACACTTCCAACTAAACAAACGAGTTTAGAAGAGATTCAACAGGGAACGGCGGGAAGTCTATAAATCAGGAGTAGCCACAGGGGGCTTTGGGGGGGGGGGGGGGGGGCAGGAGGAAGGAGAGAATAGGCTGCATGTTCATCCTGCACCAACTAAGTGTCACCTCTGCTAAAAAAAAAAAAAATAAATAAAATATTATATGGATATGTTGGTTTCTTTGCTGCAGTCAGGCTAGTTCGCCTGCTTATGATCAGCCATCTGTAATGCGACCCCACGACACACTCAGCTGGCCTCAAACAGAGCTGGCTGAATTCAAAACGCCCACCATGTAGGCATCAGGATGGTTGGCTTATGGGGCGAGTCCACGTGAGGTCGCCACGATGACTCACAGCACCCCACCACAAACCAGCTGACCATTCCATGAATTTACTGGAACAGCCTGCTCTGGTTAAGCAAGACTTCCACGAAGTATTCAGGCTGAAAACCCCCCCCCCCCCTCCCACCACCATCCAGGCAGACTGAATAAAAACCAATTTAGCCTACTGACCGTCTAGATCAGATATCTCTCACTCGAGACATGGACTGCCATGCGAGTATAACTTTTGGACCAGACGTGTTCTTTTCGAGCCAGGCAAGGAAAAGCACACATACAGCCCTCAGGGGTCAACCAAAACGGTCAACCTGGCTGGAAAATGCAATAAAAGAAACGTCTTTAAAACACGATCGCTACCCATCTACTAAAGAGGTCTAAATTTTGCTAAATTGTAGGCAATTCACTTTCCAGAAATATGTCCCTTCAGGGACCTCACACGTAATTGCCTTTCAACGTGTCGTTTGCTCGACAACGTGAGCGACGAATCATTTTACTTCGTTGACAAATCACGCCTTACATCTCAATGTGACGTCAGCTGAAAGCTGCACACACAGGTAATTAAGTAGATCGACCATGCTGTGGCTCAGCAAGCCCATTGAATATTGCACACGCGACGAGCCTAAAACCTGGTTAAGACACGAGAGCATATGCCGGGCCGTTCTGAAGTTCTCTCACTGCCAGGTATTCTGACTGCATGCTGGCAAGGGAAACGGCTCTTCATTCTTCAGGTGAACACACTCAGATGGAGTTTCTTCTTCTGGCTTTCCCAACAAAAAAACGTTTGAATAAAAATTTTCCTGATTCACTCTGGCGAAAAATGGGGACGTCCGGATCCTTCGTGATGGCCAGATCAGACGGTATGTTTGAGTATCAGTAGGGCTTTCCCGCCCACATTCCCACTCATGAGAACTGGACCTCATTTGATGGGATGACAAACTAGGTTCCAAACCACCATCACCTTTAATCATTTCACAAGAACCAATGAGTGTATTAAAGTCAACATTCAGTTACTAGATTGCTCAAAAGCTTTTGTGAAACCCAAAGCAGACAAGTAGCCTTTTTAAAGTTTTGCATTACACAACCTTTCACATACAACATACTAAATAACCTACACTTCTCGCCCCACTACAGTGCTGCCTTACACCGATGTGCCCCGGACATCATAAGAGGGAAAACACAGTATGCCTAGACATATTTAGTATGCATACTTAGCATGGTTAGATATCAGTTAAACTAAAGACGCAGCACGATAGCATAAAAGGGTCTGTACAAAATCAGTTTACTTTGAAGAATAAAAACATTTACATAAGCGTGACTAGTGAGAATCTAGTTCATCCCTATTCTGTAAAGCATATTTCTGTAGCTGCGTAGCGATTTATGAGTATACTTTATAGGGGGAGGGTCGATCCACAAACCATACATATCCCTAAAAATAGACTGAGCGCATTACAACTGCAACAGAGGGCAGAAGGACCCAGCTATTCAAAACTTATCCAGTTACGCTGTCAGATTGGTGGAGGATCATTAACTCGCCCTTGCCTACTGTCCAGATGCTGCTGCTTATGCAGCATCCAGTCACAAAAAAAAAAAAAACAAAAAAAAAAATCCAAGAGGCTCCCCAACCACTTTCAATCATCCTACAGATTCCACAGATTAAAAGGTGCCAATTGGAACAATGCACCAAAGCATTCAAGGAAGGTAGACGTAACAGCACAACATGAGAGGCTTCTCCCAGCCGGCACTGAGGCTACAGTGCAACCTTTAATTGGATTTGCTATTCCTTCTGCTGGCTAGCCTCTCGCATGGTTTCTCTCTTTAGAAGCAATTAAGCCGATTAAAGCCCGAGCAGATCCCCACATGTCTCTGCGTCTAGATGCACCGTGGAGGCCCCCAAAACACACCGAATTGTCAGCAGACTAAGCGTGGCACAGCTCTCCGAGATGTTCTCTCTATCGGAGAGTGCCAACCCTCAATCAGTCAGCTTTGGTTTATCTGCTCAATGCTGCTTCCATCCTCTACCACAGAAATCCGTCCATCGCAATGAAGAGTCTTGCTAAATAATCGACCCATTTTCAAAACACCCATTCAATCAGTGTCGGGAACCCAGAGGAAACACACTTGACAGAAAGGGCACATCCCAGGACAGGAGCAGCTCACTGCGTATAACTTTCCCCTTAATCTAACAGAACGAGTATCCTGCAAATTCTGGATTTTTTACTGTCATTTTAGCTTGACATTATTCTGTAGCAAAAAGACCTGTACCTCAAATATTTCACTGCTCGCTGCCTGACTACAATACATAATAGGAACAATAAATGACACACTAGCATACTACAACATGGCTAGCAAATACACACAGTACACAGTGGGATGCTTATTCCTGCCACCAATCACAAGCCATGCCAATGTTCCAGGCTCATTGCAAGTGACTCAAATTCTCAATTCCCATCTCTTGTAGAGATGAGAACAAAAATATTTGTTTGGTAAAAAGAGGGACATTTCTCCAGCCAGCCACTGGGGGAACCCTAGATGGGGTCATCTCCCCCATTACAGCTTGTAAGAAGCTTACTGAAGACGAAATCACTAGGCGTGGAGAAATGAACAAAATAACTGCCTCCTTCAAAACTTTAGCTTCGGAAAGCAGTGCAAAGAAAAGACAAATCTGACTACGGCCACAAAATGTTCGATACAGTACTATGCTTAGGGCAGGTCATTAAGCACACACTACCTCCGACTGACATATGGTACAGATTGTACTCAGACACTCATACTGTAAGAGGATGGCCATTTCTTTTTGTATGCCGTTCTTATCACTGTAACTTATGCGGCTAAACAGAGAGCTGCTAAACTGTTTTTCACTGTTTTTGTAATAGTAACAATGAGGATCTATCTTATATAATAAAACAAGAAAATCAGAACAACAGGAAGACCTTTACACAATCTAAATTAAGTGAGCTGGTAAACTACATGTAAATGACAAACTCATCAATCAATGGCAGAAAAAAATTCACACCCCACATCTTTGCACTGCACTTCCATCACAGAAATCAAAACATGCACACGTCCTATGAGGTGAACGGTCTAAATAGAAGGGAAGGTGCACTCCTCTTCCATTTCATTCGGCAGATGGCACACACCTCCCGGATAACCCATGATATATGGATACATGTGGATGTATGGGTATATAAACATGAATCCGGCTAGTTTCTGACAAGCGGGCATGCTTTTGATGAGCACAAATGAACACGGGCTGAGAAAAGCAAACCTCCCACCCCCTCCAAAAAAATGAAAAACTTCACAAACAGGATAAACATACATATATTTTCACAAATGTGGGAGAAAATGTTTGCATAAATAAATAAATTTAAATTAGACTGTATGCAACAGATTTCAACAAAACATTTAGCATTAAATTTAATCTTATCCACTCAGTCAGTAAAAATTAATTCAAATATCAAAAAAAATTAACTTTTGGTGATTCACTGATTTGAATTTAGAGTCATGTGGGTTTTAGAGGAAAAAAATATTCACGATTTAAGTATGATCTTCCTGAATGTTTAAGTACATAATCTACCCTATATAGCCTTGCAGCGCAAACTTATCCTAGCAACAGTTTCAGCCAATGAGAGGCCAGCAAGTGGCTGATTCTAAACGCCAATAGAAAACCATATTTGGGACAGCCTTTGAGTGCATCTCCTTGGAAACTTCTCCGCTAAAATTCCTTTTCTGTCCACCTGAACTGTTGCACAACCATAACCCAAAAGTCGTTTCCTTAAATGATCCGACAGAAATCTGATCCAGAAAAGGGGTGGACACAGAAATCACAGGGCGCTAGTATATAGTGAACACAGAAATGACCCAGATAACACCATGGAGCATTAGATCCATGTCTATATCCATCACTTTAATGAAAGCAGAAAAATGATTAACCCCTAAGGCCACCCCAAAGTCGTCCTCCCACTCTTCATTTGCTCGAGGATCAGTCATTGTTCAGTTGACCTTTTATGACATGTGCCATAAATATGAGTAAAATAGGTCTTTGGAGCTGGAAGTGTGCACAGGGGCAACTGTGTTTCAGGCTCCAATATTTTCAGTGATGGATAGGGCTGTCACCATCATGGAATTTATGCCGGATTCAATGAGCCTGCATCTCAGACAGTCACCTATGCTTCACAACTTTCACGCCACCATTTTCAGGACCACTTAGCCTTTCTAGCCATGCCTGAAACGTTCAAGCACAAAATGATGAGAACCAGCCTCAGGCACCAAGGACCTGGGTAAAATGTGGTCATTTCCAGGTACAGTCACGGCCCACTGGAACATCTCCGGGATGTACGCTGAGAACTTACTTCCCAGTGCAACCAAGACATTCACAATGATAAAATTCATATCTGCCCGTGGCGTCTTCTTCAGACTGAGGTACATGTGGCGATTAGAGCAGTGAAGGACATTACCACACCGCCAGGACATCGCAGGAAGAGAACAGCTCAGTTGTCAGTCATGATCCACCCCCTCCCCCCAAATCACCACAGATGCCAAATATGAGTGCCTGTGTTTGATTATTTGAATTGCACAGCAAGCAAAAATGCCTTCAAATTTAATTGCATCAAATAAAATATAAACACTGACGTGCTTTTTACAATCCTGAGAAGCGGCAGTCACTCAGCTAAGATCAAGCCAAAGAAACTTCCTTCTGCGGGGTAAGCATGTCCAACTTTGTGAGGGTTTTATGCGAAGACAGTCCCTGACAACATAAAGCATTAGCCGGATGAGCATGATATTTGAGTGATAGGTCGAGGGATGGCAAAACCTCAGTGAAGTATCTAGAAGAATCATGACTGGATTTGGCCAAGCAGAAGTCTTGACACGCAAAACGAAAGATGGCGATCACACACCACTTTGCAGCGATCGTCACCGTAGAGTGTGCTGGCAAACTCCGAAAGTGATCCGAAGAGTTGGTGAGAATACCGAGTCCAAACTGCAAGGCATTGATTTGTGTGCTTTGCAGCTAGAGCAAGGGATAGAGATGTTGGCTGTTTTAGGTCATGCACATGAAAATGGCTTCCTGTATAAGGACATTTATTTTGGTTTCATTGGGAAATTATCAATCCACCTTCTGAAAACTAGATAATACAGCAATAGCTAATGGTGCACAAGAAAATCACTCTGGGACGTTCCAGGGTTGCTTATGCGATAAGTTTCTGAATTACTTTTTAAACCAAAGAAGCCTATTTAGGATTCAATGTATCACGCACTTCAAAAACTGCTCGAGTTACACATGAATAATAATAATGACTACATTAGCATCCACATCTGCAGCACTGAAAAACACACCGAGTTTTCAACCAAGTATTACGAGTTATGATTAATTAGTTGGGATGGAAATGGTTACCAGTTTCACAGTAAACCACTGTAAAATTCCTAACAGCTAGTATTACCGCATCAAATTTTAATTAAAACAGTGATTGATTACCATGCTTTGCGAAACTCACATTAAATATCGCCCAGCAACAACCACAATGAGCAAGTCTCCCAGACACAGATGTTCAGGAACAGTGTGCAATGTGGGTTTGTTTTGTGTCATGGCAAAAGGGAGGTGGCAGCACTCTGTCGATGATTAATGTGCATTTTAATGTGCATTCGATGTGGTTTTCATGCGTTTACATATAGTATTGCCTATGTTATTTTAACGTGTATGCAAACAAAACTAGAATAAGCCAAGTACTGCTAATTGTATTTATGAGTTTCAACGTAAAACTTGATTCAATGATTTCAGCTTATCCAGTAGTAGTTTTTGAACATTTTCAGAACGTTTCAGCAAAACCACGATAATACTGATAACCATGACAATTTTCGTCACTACAATCGTGATATGAAATTTTCATGCCTCCATCTTTATTAATTGGCTTTTGGTAGAAATGTGAAATGCATATACGACACGGAAAAGCAATGGCTCCCGTTAATGGTTAAAGAGGAAGACAGACCGCAAACACACACACACCCCAAATGAAGAGAGCATTCTAATAAAAAGGACAATAAGAAACAAGGCTTACCTGGTAAGGGTGTACTCCCTGAGTCCTGAGTGCAGGTTCATGGCTGAAAATGTACCTATACAACCCCTCAACCGCTTGTCCCGGCCTATTTTCCAAGTAACGAACAGCGGACTGCAAAGAGAGGGAAACGAACTGTTAAAATGCAAGCATGACACAGTACCGAACTTGCTAAGTACAAGTGGGAATATTCCATGCTGACAGTTGCCTATATCATGGAAAGATCAGATACTAGTGTAATTCTACCAGGAAGGTTATGCATATTAAATGAAAGTGTGGACAGTAATTGCTTGCTAGGTGTATTCAGTATTTTAAATAAATAAATAAATGGCAACATAAATGATGTGACCCAAACACATACTGGTATTAACTAATTTCATTGTTTAAATTCCATCAGAGGGGTTGGGCAGGGGATTCTCTCTCTCTCTGTGACTGACACACACACAAATTCTAAAACGTTATATTTGGCACCACATACCATCCTGAGAACACACTAAAAACCTAATGGAAATTCAAGCAATGAAAATAAGGATCCGTACTAATAATAGTTATTTTACTTGACACAGATAAATATACAATCCATATTAAGTCGCTATATTGCAGAGAGCCCCATAAAAGGACAAAAGAGTATTTATAAGCATTTGTGTCACTGAAAATGACAGCACAGAGGGAAACCGCCAGTAACCGACAGAACTCCACTGGATTATGCTGGGATATGCAGAGGGATTCTCGCGGTACTCCAGGCCCGTGAAGCTTCAGACGCGCATGCACCTGGCCGAGGTCCATCAGTCTGCGCCACACGCACGACACCGTCATCTCTGTGGCAACCCTCGCTACCTTCTGGCGATTCAGGGTTACCAAGGCAACCAACTCTGCCAACATGTTCCTTGCCACTCTTACAGCCCAAGCCCATGTCAGCGGCTGACATTTATCAGGACCAGGTGGCCAGCAATGGCACACGAGGCTGCTCTGTCAAAGCGGACGTGGTACTGCACGGCCTCATGGGATTGCAATCTTTTTACGGAAATGTCGAACCTTACAATACAATGTATATCCTCAAATTTACACAAGCAGAAGGAAAAAAGTAAATAAAACAAAAGCTGGGAAATCAAATAGACACAGCCTCCGTCCCTTACTCACGCAGATAAATAGATTACTTTCTCCACATGACTTAATTGAGGAAAACACGTAGAAAGGAAGAGGACGGAGAAAATGTCAGGTTCCTGTTGACGGACAATCGCCATTACGTATTTTAAGACAAACCTCTTGAAAAGCCTACAGAACTGACAAGTGGACACAAATCGGAATTCCCCATTACTACAATTTCGGCTTCAGGCGGTATTGTAAGTTCCCATTTAATAATACATCTTAATTACAGCATTTCCCAAATTGAGTGCATGCGACACAAATGTGAAATCCAGTAACTTTCTGGCAAAGCACAGGTGCCTAACGATATGGGGACCCAATTTACTTTTAGTACTTTGGGAAATATATTTGCTGTAAAAAAAGATATAAAAAAAATAAATAAAAAAAAACACAAATAGGTTTTATATTTCACACACGAGCTACCGTAACGGTTCATCCACTGAAAATGTCCAACATTTCGACGGCGTATACATATGTAGCCAATACACCATCATTGCCAGCTTTTAAGCGGAAATAAACTCCACTAACAAATACACTTACGTTTAATACCAAGTACTTAAAAAACGTCCTCACGACCGGCTGGCACAAGCAAGGCGCCCCGGTATCCGGTGTCTGCGTGAATAGTTTATTTGCGCGTGCGTGTCACGTAGTAGGGTGAACGAGAGCGCCTCACGAGCTCGGACACCTTCATGCACCGCCGAACTGCGCAGCCGTCAGACACAAATTAAACCCGGGGGGTGGCTTACACCCCGTGGACTCGGGTGCCCTTCTCGGTATTAACATCTTTTATTCTGGCGCTGGGGAAAACCCCCGTTTTTGTTTTCTTTTTTAATGCAGGCAAGAGTCTGGTAACGATCATAAAACGTAAAAAACAGGTGCCTAGACGCGCAAACAGCTGTGGCTCACCCACGCGAAAGACGAGAAGCCCGCCGGAGAGCGGCTTACGTTACACCAAAAAACGCCGCGGTGTGACCGACCTGCAAAACGTGTTAGGTGACGGGCACACGAGGGCAACACTGAACTGTCACAACAGCGTCGGGGACAAAGCCTTTTTTTCAGTCACTACCATTGGTTAGGTAATGGTGACATTGTACAGCACATTGACAACAGCATCGCAGTCACTGGAAGGCGGTAAGGGCATTTTTTGGAGACCTCAACCCACCCATTTAAGGGGACCTGGGGGTTATACTTTGTGGAAGTCAAGGTTATTCACTCGTTTTCATATCTCTTTTTTTTTTTGCTGTGTAATTAAAGTGTCTTGTTAATGGTTAAACACCACAACGCCCGCGACTGGGACCGACAGTTTCTTCATTAGCAAGGTACTCACTCATTTCATACTAATCTGGGTAGTTTGCAGATTTGGTCAAATCGCCTGACAATATTGGCTACGTATAAAGTCTGAAAATTGATTCGGTTTGGATTCATCCCGACCAGCTCCGCATGACTAACCGGAATCTGACGCAAACATACACAGACTAGCAACTCAACCAGTCACACAACTCGAGAAATTAGAAGTGGGATCATGAAACTTCCTGTAATGAATTACTTCTATCTTATTACATCCCGTCTCATTAATAGACATTATGGCCACTTAGTAAAAGAAAAACAACTCTACCAAGAGACAGATTTAGTCAGTGGAAATTATGCGTTGCTGGGCTCAGTAACACTGCTGTGTCCGCCCATCAATACTGAGGTATCTACACTTACAATATCAAAGACTGGTAGTAGGCTTTTATAATAGTGAACATTACACTGATAACACAAAGCACATCCTCATAACTCATCATAAGCTTCAGATCCACCTCTGCTTTTACGTCACCAGTAAGTAAATAGTCAATAACGGCACAGCAGGATGCAGTTAAAATATCTCCTGCAGGTTTTGACCTGGCAGGTTTAGACAGTAATGGTTTGTGACTGTTTGCAGAGAGAACTGCGCTTCTCACATTTGCACACAGACTACAGTAAGCACACAGACACAAGACAGGGGACATCTGCATCAGTCAGAAGCCCGCAACCGGTTCCTTCTGTGTAGAACCGCACGATATCACATGGCAATATGTGAAATTTCTGTGAGTGATATTGTGAAAGGTGATGAAATTACCCGAAATAAAAACTACAGCCCAACAGAACTTATCAATATAGCGCGTCAAATAACGGTGTTGCTTCAAGTCATGTCAGAAAAAGCACCTGAATCTCAGTTCTCTAGAAAAAGGACTTCAAGAAATATCCCAACAGTCGCAACCAGTAGTAACCTGCTAAAGAACCAATCACAGACTGACGTAGCTGAATTGGTACAAAACAAAAAACTTAGAGTGACTGCTAAGCCGACCATCCTAGCGTGAAAAACACCTCCAGGTGAGTTTGAGACTTCTCCACAAGATTGCAGGAAAGGGATTTTTGTTTTTGTTGACATGCTAACATATTTAACATTGTGCTATACATGAACACACATCACTATGGTCCTTTCATCCATCCATCCATTTTCCAAACCGCTTATCCTACTGGGTCGCGGGTCCGGAGCCTATCCCGGAAGCAATGGGCACGAGGCAGGGAACAACCCAGGATGGGGGGGCCAGCCCATCGCAGCACACACGCACTCCTATTGGCAATTTAGTAACTCCAATTAGCCTCAGCATGTTTTTGGACTGTGGGGGGAAACCGGAGTACCCGGAGGAAACCCCACGACAACATGGGGAGAACATGCAAACTCCACACACATGTGACCCAGGCGGAGACTCGAACCCGGGTCCCAGAGGTGTGAGGCAACAGTGCTAACCACTGCACCACCATGCCACCCTATTGTCCTTTCAAAATAAATAAAAAAACATCACTGAAATCCTACAGATGAAAGGAAAAGGACACAACTAATACAGCTCGGGAAAAAATTGACAGCATGGCAAAAATGTGTTTCACTCATTTCTCAATTTAAGGGTGTGCGTCTGTCAGTAGTGCTTCAATGAGTCTTATGAATTGAAAATACCGGAACATCACACCACTTAATATTTCCCATTCATTTTCAAGGTCACTTGAGGTCATCCTCTGATTTGAGAGGCACTGCCAGTTGTCGACGGTCATCTCTTGCATTAGGAAGTTGCTTCTGCCCTCTACCTAGCTGGTTTTTGGTCACTGCCAGTGGCTCCTGCTTCACCTTGTTCTTCTGTATTGCGGTCTTAGAAACTCTGAACTTGGAAGCAGCCTGCCTCACAGTGCAGTCTTCTACCAGCAGACCCAGGATTAAACCAGGATCTTTAAAAAAAAAATATATATATATATATATATATATATATATATATATATATATATATATATATATATATATATATATATATATATATATATATATATAGAATGATCTCAGTATGTCCTGCTCAGTAGGTGCGCCAGAGTGATAGACAGAGTGGAAGGCCAGAAGACTGACATCATCTTCAGTCGTTTGGGTCACGCTGCCACATGCATTTGAACAGCACAATTTCAGAAGAACTTAAAGAACCAGTTTTTGTCCTGCTGAGATATCTGACTCTCTCTGTAAGGGTGGGGCGGAGGGTGTAGAAAAATGCACGTGTGGAAAATGATAACTGTGGGGGGAAAATGTTGGATATCAGGGAAGGCTGCTGCTATCAAGGTGCAGAGAACAGCAGTCAGAGGGGTGAGATGAGAGGAGAAATGACCCTCTGGGGAAAGATAAGAAAAAGGGTTTTTCAAAAAGTTTAGGTGGCATGGGGAGAGGGAGGGTGCCACATTCCAATGGCAGACATCTTTTTCGAATACTGGAGGGGGGGGGTGTGTGTCAGAACTCTTCTTTTGCCAAACGGCCTCAATTTCAGGGTATTCACTTCATAAGGCAAAACCAAAATGATTTATGGAAAATGTGCAGTGACCCAAGCAGGAAAACAACAACAAAAGAGACAGACAACCCACTGACAACATAAACTCACCAAGGGTGCCTTGTTACTTACTGGAGAGACACCGATTTATTCCTGACTGATACTGGATTATTGTCTACTTCCCAGTGCATAAAATCGAGGAACTGAGAGAATTACCTGGAAAGGAGAGAGCCAAACCACATGACCCATGGACGTCACTTTACATAGGAGCCCAAGGCTTTGGGGCCAACTAAGAGGACACCCATAGATGACAAAAGCCCAGTAGCTACCAGTCAATCTTATGGGAGTAATGCCCATCAGTACTGTTTAAGGAGGACACATCTAGCTCTTCCTAGATCCTCCCAGTTACACGCACAGATTCTTTCTATTAATAAAAAGCCAGCGGGGGGGATTTACAGCATCTCCACCCTTGGCCTACCAGCACCCCCATCTGCTTCCTGTTGCTTTTTCCAAATTCCCCGCTATGAGGAACCTCCACTTGACCTTGAGCCAATGGAGAGTGGGGGCTTCGAGGGGATCAAAAAGATTAGACTGCCTTTCGGCGGCACCTGGGACGTCCGCCCGCCTGCTCGGCTCCTGACATGGGCACGCCCTCCCGTTGACTATCCAGACCCCGGGACGCGGACCAGAAGCAACTCAGCTTTTTAAAGAAAGGAGAGGAAAAAAAATTCGCACAAGCATGTAAAGTCAACCGAGGCTAAAGTCACCGTCCCCTTCTGCCTGGGGATGGACTTTTTCAAGACCATGCCCGACCCGGAAGAGCAACCGCCATTTTGGATGGAGATCTTAGGAGAACTAAGCCCTAGAATTGCGAAATCGAGGAAGAAATACAGCACCTAGTGACGAGTTTAAAAAACAAATGTGGTCCAGATTTAGCATGGAAAGCCCCCACCTGTGACAGCAGTTCACCCCATAGTCAAGTGTTGTTCTTCATATGATTGGGCGCGCATCATAAAGTATTTAGTTTGTAGCCTTTTGATTAGTGTCTCACGTCAACAGCCCTGAGGTCTGGATAGTCTCCAAAAATACCCCCTCACCTGTCTCCTTAGAAACGTCAAAATAAGGCTCCCAGGGGAAAAAAAAAAAAAAACACCTTTTGGAGAGATACAACACAGCCCCCACACTTTTTTTTTCCATTGCCATCCCAGCGGCTTGGGCTGAAAATACCGGTACTGCAGTTTTTCAAAGCTCTGTCGACAGGATGCAGAGGGTGGGAACCTATTCGGGAAAGAAGAAGAAGAGAGAGAGAGAGTGCCTGGCATTTCTGCTGTGTAGTAATCTATAAATTGCCGGGTGATTCAAGAAATTCACCCATGCGTGAGCTGCTGGGCCTGGCCTGGCTCCACGTGACCCAATCACAGTCAACAGGGAGCTCCGCCCCTTTCTTTCCCTGTCCAACAGCGTTCACAGCGACAGCACGTGCAGTTGGTTGGCATGGCACCACCGTGTCCGCTGCGCACCGCTCTATGGGCATCGGGGTGGACCAGGCCTACAGCTCCAATCTAGTTCGCGTCCCATCTGGCACACACGACTGACAGGAACAGCTGGTATGTAAAGCGACTCACAGCAGCGCTACAGCCATGGTGTCCACCTCAACACCCCCAACCAGCAGCGAAGCTCACCACGCCTAAACATGCAAGGCTTCTCCTCAGCATCCAAACAACATCCTGTAGAAAGATGGAAGGACTATTATCAAGGCGTTCATGGCAAAACGGGTAAATTCTTGATCCTGCTCCGCCGACACCAACACGCGGGAGTTTGGAAGGCCAGATGTTATCCTTTAACGTTCTCAGATGAAATCCAAACACATATTCTAACCCTCGCTTCGAAGACAGTTAATCAGGCACAATTCTGTTAAAAACCTATGCTTTAATTACTACGCCAAGTGCAAGGCTTATTTTTTATTTTTTTTAAGAACTTCGTTTTAAACCCTTTAAAAGTACACCATTATATCCTTGCTTGTCAAGATAAAAATAAGCACTTCCTCTTGGGCTGATAAAAAAAAAATCTAATTTTTGCATAATGCATTAAAAATCTGCTTGTTTACATGGAAAAACTAGCAAAACGCATTAAATGCATAACCTACTTTATTTATTATTTGGTGGGAGGGGTGGCCACATTCAAACATTAAAATTCAGTTGAACAGGTTTGCTACTTAAAATGTTTTTGATGACTGGAGCAGGAAGTTTGATAGGGAAAAGATTAAATAAATGCGATGTGTGTTCATTGATTCAAAACTATTCCTTCCAGATCAGCGTAAAATGGACTTTGCAAATGTCCAGATTGACAGGATTTCCCGCAGCCAGCCACAAACAGCCACAATCACAGAAATAGAATGTACATTTCACCATCAAACTAGGCCTATTTCCACAAGTTCCACAGAAGATCGTCTTCCAACAAGGGTAGAAACGAAAGCAACAGCAGCATACTTCTGTGTTAATGGTCACCAGTTGGATCGTCGGCCCCGACAGACACGCATATGGAGAAGCCGCAACTCGATGAACACCGAGGGCGTTGACCAGTAAAGTTGAGCCCCTAACGCCCATAAGCTTTTCCATTTCAACCCTTGGCTGCCTTGATCCACTTCCAAAAAGGAGCTGAGAGTAGGAGGAACATGCCAAAGTCCTTCGCTCCAAATAGAGGGGGGGGAATGAGTCACATGTTAGTCAGATGGGAAGCGGGATGGAGGGGAAATGTCCACCAAAACGCGACTGGGATACAAGTCGACTGCAAAGGATGGTTGCGTGTCACCAGCAGGTCTGACAGGACCTGTAAACGGTGCCCTAGGGTCCCCGCGAACTCGAACATAGCCGATTTTGGGTTTTCCTTTTGCCGCAGAGCCAGCATACCGTGTTCAGGTGGGCGCCTGCCTTTTGAGATGCTCGGTGTTTCTTTCAGATGGCAGTTTGCACTTTCCAACGAAGCAAAAGCCCAAGGGATTCCTGCGCTACGTAACAAACCCCAAAAATAACGCGAATTCAGCATCTTGGAAAGGAGCCCCACGCAAGAGCGGCGAGGAAAACGAGGGGTTGCGACTTTCACCATCGGAACAAAAGCCTGGTAACTTGCAAAGTACCTGCCAACAGTTAAATGCTGAACAAACAAAAAAAAAAGCTGGCAGACAAGGGACAACAGAGAACGATATTGGTCCCCATGCCAAATGCGACACGCTTCTGCCATTTCTGCTCTGCAATAAATGGAGAAACAATACAGAGTGAGAAAGCATCACTTGTGGGTCCCCCCCCGAGAGTGATGGGGGGGGGGGGGGGGTTGCCTCAAGATGTCAAGAAGTCAGGCCATTGAGCTTTTCCCAGACACACACATGCGGGTTGCTAGTAATCATGTCCGCACTCCCAGTTCGAGGACACTTCATTCGTCAGGGACAGACTAATGATCAATGATGCTGCGTGGGAGATGGGCTTATTTACCACTTTGAAGACGGACGACTTTAGTTATAAAGATAAAGATCTGACTGAAGAAAGAATAAATAATCAAAACCAAAGTTGTACATCACAAGTCAGATGGTGTCTTTGGCAGGATAGATGCTCCACATCCGCGCGTCGATAAAAGTCCGGGGTCCGCCGCGGCAGAGGCGAGGTTCTCACCGGGAAAAGCTCGATTTTCCTCAAAGTGACAGAAACAACAGTGGAGCTTCTTTTGGTTAAAGGCCAGCAAAGATTAAAGTATGCGACCGTCTGCCCCAAGTTATGGCTAACATCATGATCAGCTGTCTATGTCTGGGCACCTCTTTGGGTGGTTAACATGGGTGGCAGACCAATCAAAGAGCCAAGTGTTTTATTTTGGGGTGTGTGTGTGTGTGTGTGTGTATATATATATCATATAAGCCGATGGTATCTCATGGGCTATCCAGAAACGCCTCCGTTATAATAGCGCTGGTCTCAAAGTTGAAAACCACAAGTGCTGCACTCATTCAGGCAGTCGGTGCACTAATAAAACAAACTGTGAAATGGGATGTTCAACCGACTGACAACACCGGAATACCCAGAAGACCACAAAGCAGAGACATCTGTGAGGATCGCGCGCGCAACCCGAGAGAAGCCTCTGAGGAGATCTGTGGATGCAGGACTTCAGAGGAACGCTTCAGTATGCACAGTGTCGACGCTGCTGGAGCTAAGAAGCTGAAGATGTGGGGGCTCGCACACTCGGGTCAGAAACGGCAAACACCAAAGCGGACGAGCAAGCAGAACTGAGGAACCCTCAAAAACAAACGCTATGGATGTTTACCTCTGAGCAAAAGGATGTTTTAGATTAGAAGTTTGATGTATCGGGCTAGAATTAAATTAACCCAAATGACAGGGTCTCCTGTCAAGTTTCCACCATTACAGGCATTTTTCAACTAAACACAAATTAGCTTTGATATGACTTTAAAAAAAAAAATGTGTTTTGGTCATTGTGATTCAAAAATCTGTTCGACGTGGACTGGCATCCCACCCAGCATGTACCTGAGCCTTATGCCAGCCCTGTGCCACCGAGGACGAGTCCCCCGCAATCACCAGGCTAAGGGATTAGAAAATGATGGGTGGATGGATGGAACGTCGCTAAAAGAGGGTTCGAGAAATACAAGACAGAAGTTTCAACTGTCTATTTTTTGTAGAACAACAGCCCTAAACTATGGAGCCCCTGAAGGTACCTGTGCTGAAACGGATATTTTTGTGTTATTCATCCATCCATTTTCCAAACCGCTTATCCTACTGGGTCGCGGGGGGTCCGGAGCCTATCCTGGAAGCAATGGGCACGAGGCAGGGAACAACCCAGGATGGGGGACCAGCCCATCGCAGGGCACACTCACACACCATTCATTCACAGATGCACACCTATGGGCAATTTAGTAACTCCAATTAGCTTCAGCATGTCTTTGGACTGTGGGGGGAAACCGGAGTACCGGGAGGAAACCCCATGACGACATGGGGAGAACATGCAAACTCCACACACGTGACCTAGACGGAGACTCGAACCCGGGTCCCGGAGGTGTGAGGTAACAGTGCTCACCACTGCACCACCATGCCGCCCCTTTGTTTTATTCAGCTGGCAAAATTATTAATATCAGTCCCTGTGTACTCTAGACAAAATAGATTAGCAAAATATATAGCAACTGGAAAAGGAAACTGCAGTGCTGTAACAGCACATCCACTTCATAATCACAACACAAACTGTGGAATGGGTCATGACCGAGTGAAGAGTATTTAAATAAAGTCTATGTCTCAGTCCAAATGTCAGACTTCCACCACTAAAAGAGCAAAATTCCTGGCAGCTGTAAAATATATTTTGCAAGTGTCGCGCCCCCTACACATGGCCCTATAAATTAAGGTGGTGTGGTTACATCACCGTTAATAGCAAGAAAAGAAAGAGAAAAAAAAAAACTTTTCACCGAAAGGACAAACTGTCAGAAACAAAACAGCCACAAGTTAAGAGTTGCCATTTATGGTCAGGAGCCTGACGAGAATGTCAGGGCCTCAAGGTATATGAGCCGGCCAGGGGCCAAGCGTCCAGGGCCTCGAGGTATACTAGCCGGCCAGGGGCCTAGCGTCCAGGGCCTCGAGGTATGAGCCGGGTAGGGGCCTAGCGTCCAGGGCCTCGAGGTATATGAGCCGGCCAGGGGCCTAGCGCTCAGGGCCTCGAGGTATACTAGCCGGGTAGGGGCCTAGCGTCCAGGGCCTCGAGGTATACGAGCCGGCCAGGGGCCAAGCGTCCAGGGCCTCGAGGTATACGAGCCGGCCAGGGGCCAAGCGTCCAGGGCCTCGAGGTATACGAGCCGGCCAGGGGCCAAGCGTCCAGGGCCTCGAGGTATACGAGCCGGCCAGGGGCCAAGCGTCCAGGGCCTCGAGGTATACGAGCCGGCCAGGGGCCTAGCGTCCAGGGCCTCGAGGTATACGAGCCGGCCAGGGGCCAAGCGTCCAGGGCCTCGAGGTATACGAGCCGGCCAGGGGCCAAGCGTCCAGGGCCTCGAGGTATACGAGCCGGCCGGGGCCTAGTGTCTAATCAATGGTAATGTGGTTGCTTGTGTATATGCAGTGCCATATCCAGAACATTAAGATGAAAAGGCCGATATGGATCTGCCAGCATCCCTAGCAGAGAACCTACCTGAAACTGCAGCTGACAGCTTCCAGTTTAAACACATCAGCCGGCAGGCAACTGAAGCTCTTCAGAGAAGCGGCCGATTCATCGATTTGCAATCCCAGCATAGTGCCGCATTACCAAGGATGAATTATAACACATTCCATATACCTGAGGACATTTCTATTCTTAACCTCCAGTAATCATCCTAGAAACAAACCAATACTGGGAAGGGATTAATTAAATTTGCACGGCATTCACGTCTACTTGGCAGATAGTACATTACAACCATATAGTGGCAAAACATGAAGCAGAGGAAGATTTTAAAAAGTAACTGGACTCGTAAGAGATATTTACTTATTCAGCCGTGTGAACCTGCTGACTCCGTCGATCATCACCTAGCCCCATCTTTCCATCCCATCACCAGACAGGATGATACACGTTTTGCCACTAATGCACATGCGTCTACACTCAAATAGTTTGTCCGTGCCATGGAAGCGAACCCAGCAAGCAAGCAAGTGGAGTATTAAATGAAATGTTTTTCCTCGGGGGTGCCCTACAACCCCCCCCCCCCAAACCAGAGCAGATAGTGAAGGTTTGCGGAGGTTCCCTCAACGAGATTTTCCAAAATGCCACGGTACAGTTGAAGATTGGGACCAGATTAGAAATCGATTTCATTATGATGCCAGAGCAATAACCAAGCGACGTTACTGAAGTAGCACGATAAAGTCTGAAAGGATATTGTCCAGATGGTTTACCTCACTTGCGGGGATGGAAACCCAAAAAAAATTTATTACACATCAACAAGAAAAAAAAATGCTTTTTTGGTATTGAAATATGGATTGGAAAACATACTGTACACACACGGATAAAGTGTGGATTCCATAAGCAATATTCTTCATTGTATGTACAATTTGCAGAGGTGGCTTAATGGCTAGGGAAGCGCACTTGTAATTGAAAGATTGCAGGTTCGAATCCCCGACCAGCAAGGCACCACTGAGGTACCCTGAGCAAGGTACCGCGCCCCCAAGCACTGCTCCCTGGGCGCTGAATTAGCTGCCCCCTGCTGTGTCACATATAGGTTAAATGCAGAGGACACGTTTCATTGTTGTGTGCTGTGGTGAGTCAACGATGACTATTATTCACTAAATTCTGAAATGTGGATCACAAAAAAAACAGACAATAATGTGAATTCATGTTGGGTTCTAGTCTCTAGTTCATTTGCAATGTACATGTACGTTAATGAAGCAAAATCATTGTATATCCTAATCTAACCAATGAATAAACCCATTCAAATTTTCTGCTATTATATTAAACCCAGTTCTTCATTATTTACAAGTGACACACGGGGGTAATTCGCTCCTTCATTTACAATACTTAAAAAAGCTCACTTTCTATGACGTGCCGGTGGATGAGCGTCATCCGAGCGCATAAAATTCATATTTTAAGGTTCTAATTACACTGCAAGCGCTTCCAATTTCCACTGCCGGTCTACGCCTATGTTTAAAAAGATGTACTCTTAATATTCACAGCCTAACCTTTTCAAGGCAGCTAGAATATTTAACCGCATTTTGGCTGCCCCTTTAATGTTCATTCACAAGGAACTAGCTAGCTATGGGGGACTGGTCCCCCATATCTAGCGATGGTACGGGTGGCGGAGTTTAGATAGCCTACAAATTCATCCCGGTCTGTTATCGCTGCCTTTATCTGAAACGGCTGTTTCACACTGCAATATTATTTTTAAGAAATAAAAGACGCGGTTAGACGGGATGGTCTTGTCTGAGGGCTTAAAGTGTAGAATAACATCGCGATTCAGAGACTAACAAACCGTCACAATTTCACCAAATCCATTGCTTGTGGACCAATAACAATGTAACTAACATTTTAAATTGATAAGACGCCACCACGTCCCCACACAAACAATGATCATGGACTTTAAAAAAATCATTAAAAAACCAACATTCAAGATAATGAGGAGAAATTCAATTAACTGTTTAAGTACACTGGTCGGAGGTTTGTTGTTCCTCTACTATACTCCCCCCCGCGCCCACCCCAACAAATTTAAAGATAGATGTACAGTTGCGTTTTTGTTTCAAAATAAAAGAGAAGAGACAAAGAAACACCATCCACCACCCCTTAACATCCCCCAAATTTGATGCATCAGTTCCGCTAATGTTTCCCTTGCGCCCAAATTAAACCGCATACATAACTCGAAACCCGGACTAGATTAGACATCCTCACAGCCTAACTAGGGGGGCAAATAGATCCTTATTAATACATTCAAATATATAGATACTTCACCACCACCACCCGAAAACAAAAAAAAAACTATGACATGGGATAAAAATACATCGTAAAATACATTGTAAAAAATCTTCAGGCATCGGACAGAAACAAAAGACCCACCCACAATAACTGCAAATAATTACACTAAAACAGGGCGATTCCACTTATGGTATATGTGTCATTACAATTAACTTCTATTCAACATTGCAGAAGGCGATGACACGGCATAAAGCGGCCCATCGCATAAGCACAAGGGGCAAAAAACACGAAGCTTTCCGGGCAGTCGATGCGGTGGACCTCAGAAAGTCCTCTTTCACAAAGGCTACGTTAAATATGGAACGCCCGCTTATGTTATGCTGCAATGTAGACCTATACGAGAGAAGAGGGAGGGGGCACCGAAATGAAAATGCGATCTACGCGTGTTTTATTTCCAATAAAGCACTTTATATACTTTCACTTTCCCAGTTCAAAAGAGTTGGGGGCATTGTGCGTCGCCTTTGTGACATAAGGACATACGGGCTCCATCAACAAGGCCGTAAGAGAACAGCTTAGGAGAACACTTACAGCAGCCAGCCATGTTTATTTTTTATTCACACGAAAATCGGCGGATGAGCTGGAAAGAAACACACACACACACCCCTCGTATTTTTCTACATCAAGCGTCGCGTCCGAGTCCGCATCGGGATCCTCACGTTCATGCATCATCCGCTCGTGTTCCGAATTAATTCCGCGTTATTTGCCGACGACGGGCGCCGGTCGCTTGCTGTCGGCACAAGGCGAAGGGCATTTACCATTGATTTAGAAGTAAAAAAAAAAACAAACAAAAAAAAAAAAAAAAACAGGAAACTGCACACAAAATCGTTACGAGTCCATTTACAAAAATACGGCCCAAGCAGTGTGTTGATGATCAATCAATGGATTTTAATAAGCGCCGTCTATTTTTTTTCCGTTTCATATGAATATTTTCTCCTAGGTCGTTTAGATGACAATGACGATAATTAAGTGAGCTGGAACTCTTCGCCTTTGTCCCTTTGCGGGTAAGAGTTTATCGACATCGTCTGGCAGCGGGGAGGGGAGTAATATTAAAGTCACCCGCGTACAGAAAACAATGTTGCCAAGATATTATCCAGGAATTAATTAAAAGTGGCGATCCAAACATTCCTGCCTCTCTGAGACATTCCCATGCACCCCATGTCAAAGAGTGGGGGGGGGGGGAATATGTACCTCCTGAAGTTACACCGAAACCGTAAAGCAATAGAAGAGAAACGAACAGAAATACTGTTATGGGGTGTAACTTTTTAGCAAAATTAATGCCGATAATGTAAACGCCCGGTTCCCGGGTGCCAAACACACTAAAGACAGGCATCATTTCTCAATGCCGGCGTTTCCATTTTTACTTTTCTGCCGGATGGTAGACCTCCTTTGTTTTTTCTTCCTGCACCTCGGCTTTAAGTTATGAAAAACTTATCACTGGATGTTACCGTAGTCTGGCGAATCCACAGAATTGCAGATCACAATATACACGTATTTCTGAATTTAATAGCCGAACCATATTACCAGAAAGCGGTTTAAAGTCGGCGACTGTTGAAGTCACTAGGTAAGTTTGCAGAGGTGCAAAACTCGTTTCTCAAGCTAGAGAGGTAAGCTTATTCATCAAGACATGGCCGTTAATAACGAAAACTAGGTTTGCAATCATAAACATGGAATAAAACAGGCAGACAGACAGGCATGTTAAGAAAATTAGTTCTTTTTTCTTTTAGCACTTATACTTACTAAGGGTCGTTTGTAAACCTGGGTGTCCGAGGTGGCTGGTATCCGTATAGATGGCAATAAAGCACGTCGAAACAGAAGCAACACATCTCCGCCGACACCACCATCTTCCTGCCGCCGCTGCCCGACCCGGGTCCGGGGCTGAGATTCGGGGAAAGGCCGGTTGAGTTGTAGCCTCCCGGAGCCGGGGACAACGCGTTGGTGCTGCTCGCGCTGCCACCCCCGGGACCCCCAAGGCCGTTCACACGACCGGCGCTCCCCGCCGCTGCAGCCGACGAGGAGCCCATCCCCAAGTCCGACCCGCAGTGTCCCGTCCCGGCCACCCCGCTCCCCGCGCCGCCCGGACCCCCCGCGCCGGGGGACCCCGACAGCTTCTGCTTCTTCACCCCGCAGCACCCCGCCGCCATCTTGGAGCAATCTGCGCCGACACACCGCTTCCGACCCATCACCGTCGCCGCGGGAGGGGCGGGGTAAAGCGTAAACTGCGCAAACGCGTACGGCGGACAGCGCTCCACCTTCTCTCCTTTTTCACCACCACCCCCACCCCTACACCCAAACGTAATGTCCCCCCCCCTCCCGCGTACTTTACGCTATTTCCTAAACTCCAACCATTGAGGGTGGGGATTGAAGGGGGAGAAAAAAAAGACTGCAATGTCACTTCAGTCTCGCCTTTAACCAAGAAAAGACGTACCTTACGCAGATCGCGTACGCCGTTTACTTAGAGACTTTGCCAGCTGTGGACTACTGCAAGTCACACTATCCCAATGGAGCAGAGATATATTGTTTTTTCGCCTTAAAAAGGTGCAGACCCCGGTTCCGAACACCGCCACGGCGGGAGCGACCCGTTCAGCTTATTTCTTGGCGTATCACATAGCAGCCAAATAATCTAAGATGAAAACAGTTAAGGAACAGGAAAAAAGGGTAGCTGTCAGTCGAGGAGCACGAAGCTACCGCTATCTACTATAATGTACGCTCAGGAGCAAATACAGCTATTCTGTATTTTTTGTGTGGGAGTTGGGAGATTGAGTACGCAGGACCCATACGCCTCGGCACCAGTAAAAGGCAAGGCTCCGGATCATGTAGCTCAGGCCAGTTGTTTGCTTGCATCCGAACTTGCAGGTTTCCGCTGACCGCAGTTCAGAGATCCAGCCGATGCGGAGTCAGTGCCTTACGAGCAGCGCTTCTCATTTCCTGGGCACATCAGCAACCCACAAGTCATTTTAAAAAAATCCGAAACTGGTTGTTTTTCATCTGGTCTACAAGTCACTGCTCATTACGCAATTAAAGTCTTTTATATTTAAATCCCACTGTATACAAGACAGAGTTGAAAGTTTGTTATATATTTGTTTAAATGATGTCATCCGTTTATTTAGAGACATGTTGGCATGTCATTTTCTCCTGCATGCCAGAAAATAACCAGGCTCTCCCCGCCGTCGTTCCCCACTCAAGTCGCAGTTACCCTCGTTGCTGTGTTTAAAAAAATCTTCTACGACCATCCAAAATCGGCAGCTCCTTATTCAGTTCTTCCACGCAGATTACAGAATCCGGGACGTACTTTGCGGGGTATTCCTACGCAGAATACGTCCATCCTACTGGCTCTTCAAACCCGATTCCAAGCGCCGTCTACGCAAAAATGGCCCGTAGTGAATGCGTAAAGTCAGCGCCTCTTCGATGGAAATTCTTTTATTGTATTATTATTATTATTTTAGCAGCAAATCGGAAGCATCGTCCGGTAATGTTTGTTCCTGTCTCGATTCTAAAAGAGAGAGAGAGAGGGAGGGGAAAACAACGCATTAAAAATAAAGCAGTCCCCTTCGCGTCTTCCGTCTCCACTACATCATAGACACGGACCAACTCCGGCTTTCAGACAGACTGCATTCAAGGTGCCACACGCCGAAAACGAGCCTCGGCTCCTAAAGCAGGGTTAGCGGAGGTCGCACTAACGTTTTGTCATCCACTGACTGAGCAAACGAAATGCTGCGTTAAAGCTACAGCGCAGGACCCGAGCGGTCTGAAAGCGCCGCGACGTTTTTAGATAGCCGTGTCAATCAGAAGACGAGCTGTATCAAGGCAGAACGACTGGAGGAAACGCGAGCCGTTGCTGCTACAGCTGGTCAAGCGTTTTAATCACCCTGGCCGTTTAAACGCGATCAAAGACGTGAAATCAGGGTATTCTCAAAGTTAATGTCTTAGCTACCACTCCGTCGGCTTAGAATGGGACATATTTACATGTAAAAAGGATGGCCTCAACCAGTGGCACGGCGGTTCAGCAGGGAGCCGTTTTCACTACACGCCTGTGGGATTCGGGGAGACTTGTTCCAGCACTGTGGGTGGAAATTGTGTGTTCTTCTTGCATTTGGATGGGTTTTCTACCACAATCAAAAGACCCATTTCCAACAGCCAAAATCTGTGTGTGTGTGTGAGAGAGAGAGAGAGAAAGAGAGAGAGAGAGAGAAACAGTCAAAAAAATGCGATTGTCAACAGCTTATCCCCCTGGCTTAGGTTCTAGCTCACCACCACTTAATTGGATGAGCTGCTGTTGAAAATGGCTTGGAGTGGTTTGAATGTTTTTTTTTTCTTTCTTTTTCTTCCAAATGCATCAGTTGGTCTCCTGCCTCGGTGCCATACTGGGATGGCTCCCGTCTAGTGAGCTGAGGGAAACCAGATTCCCTCACGCTGGGAACGGAGCACCGTGCAAACGTGGAATGACCTGAGAGGTCAGCGAAACACCACAAGCACCCTACTCTGGCACTACTATAAGGCGCATCTCCCGGCTTTGCCACTTTAGCATCGGAACTTTCCGTAGCTCCTAAGGAGAGCTTGTTATACCGTGGCACAACACGCAGAGGCAGTGATGAATGTGGCCCCGGCTAGAGCCAGATCACTCCCAGTGGTCTCCATTCAATGGTTTGTGCTCAGTTTGGGTGTTATTGAAATAGGCCACAAGCCCTCAGGCCTCATCTGAATAATCTGAGTAGATCTCATTCTAAAACCCTACTACCCTAATTGTTAGACATTAGTCTGGGAATGTGGCACGGCTGGGGTTTAAGACTATAACAGAATATTAATATTGTGTACATATATATTTTATGAATTAGGACCCACGTCTTTTCTGTCGGTGTTCACAATTCGAGATACAGATACTCTGATGTTCTGTTCATATGGGTCATTCCCCGCGTGTTTGTCTAATTCTCTACCCGCGGCGAGGAGTCCGACAGGTGACTTCAGGTGAACACATGTCTCTGTTTGCGCCCCGGGAACAGAGGTTTATAGATAATGGCCTTCTCCCGGCAGGTGGAACCCCGAGGAAGGGTGCAGCCGCCATGTGAGCCAACAACAAAGTGGGGAAAACTGCCTCTGCTCTGGGCTCTCGGATCCAGACCGACTTACCGCGCAGCTGAAAGAAAGGGGAATTAATTCAAGGTCACTTTGGGAGTGAGATTTGGAAGGATGTTCACAATATGTAACTTCATTGCATATTTCTTTTGAGTTTGCAAGGGAAAAGTCGACTTAACCAGCCCCCGGGTGTCATTTTCTGTAATTCCCTTCTAGCGTAAGGCAAGTTCAAAGCCCTGATCAAACGTCATCTTTCTGGAATAATATTCAATGAAACTGATTTAATCATGACCACGGGGGTCACTGTTAATCCCCAAGCCTGATTACAGTCGCCATGTTTTCCATTTCCTGCTTCCCAGTATTACGTTGCTGGAGAAGAAGCGACTCGCTTGTATTCAGTGCCGTCCCCCTGCTGCATAATAAAATACATCTGCTTCATTTCAACTGCCAAGTCAAGGCCTCCTCTGCATGCATGCGGTTAATGTCCGCAGTTGCACAATACTCTCGCTAATGCGCCTTGCGACGCTGCGGCCATGTTTTAGCGGCTGAACCATGTTGCCACAACACCGTGGCGATGTGCTACCAGCAACAGAGAGGTTAGTCATCTTTACGGTGCCTGGACCTGCAATTTGAATATCACAAATGTACAGTGGGGGAGGGGATGTCTCTGGCATGCATTGTGGGAAATATAATAATGACACTTTATTGATCCCTGTAGGGAAATATTCTTTTCGCCTTCCTCATTTTGCGCTCCATGACACAAATATAGGTGTCATAGATTTGTCTATAGATTCTATAGCTAGAACCTATGCCAGGAGTCTATAGATTTCAGGTTGAGAATGTCCACCTCTGAGAACAAACTTGTCAGGAAAGGGTAGCCTCTATGGAGCTGGGAGTTAAGGGTCTTGCTCAAGGGCCCACAGGCATGCAAGTATTCTGTGTAGGCCAGACTTGAACCAGTGACCTTCTAAACACAAGCACAGAGACTTAGCTCACCAGAGGTGGACATTTCAGGTCCAGAAACTAAAAATCCAGACCAGGACTTTGTTTCAACCAATCAGTTGAGTACTATGTGAATGTGGCTCTTTATACTCAGGTGGTTGGTTGAAACAAAATTCTGGTCTGGATTTTTACTTTCTGGACCTGTAGCCTGCTGATCAAGCAGTACTGTCCAAAAGTCTTAGGCAGTCAAAGAAAATTTTTAAAGCTCTTTATCTTGGAATTAAGTGTATATTTGCTCGTTAAATGACACAATTTAACACTACAACAATTAACATTACTGCAAATTAACTAAAAAACTAACAAAGAATTTCTCCTGTTCTCTAAAAAATGCTGATATCTTGCTAGATGGCTAGATGAACACCGCTTCAGTTCCCAAACCTCTCCTCAGGGGCACCTCAGCCATTCCATGTATTCATTAAATTTCAGTACTCAATTAATGGACTTAATTTGTTTAAAAAAAAACACAATGAGGTATTGATTAGCCAAACATGGTGTTAGTGGCCAAGTGAAAAAATAATACATGGCTGCATTAGATAGTTACCGCGAATGCTATGGTGACATTAGCAGAGGTTTTGAAATGGCTAAGTTCACACACTTCAACAGACGTAACATCATAGTCTTATACCAACATGAAGATCATTTGTGACCCTCCAGCACAAAATTGTACACTTGGGTCAAAAATTGGAAATTAGGATTATGGTATCAAATGAAAGAGCAAAATAATCCTCAAAAAATATCTAAAAACACGGCCATGCGACTTCCGTGCGGTTTTGTGCTGGATGGTCACATTTATACATCACCTTCTTTAACTTCCTACGCTTTGTCCGCAATACTGCATACGCGCACTCAGCAAGCTGGTTGTCCTGTCTGGTCATATCCTCTAAAGGCCCATAAAGTGGTTTTCTATAGTTTATAAACACGACAGGGAACGAGCTAATCCACTCTGTAAGATACTTGATAGTCCAGATGTGCATTGGGATTTCTATAGAATTCTGACAACATCTAAAATGATCAGGGAGACACATAAATGGTGGCAAACGTTGCCACAGCTGTGTGAAATATCAGCACAGAAATACAGAATTCCTAAAAAAAATAAGTATGCATTTGCATATGCGAATACTACACATATACAACTCTATACAAACTGTAAAGTGCTATGCTGAAATGCAGACGTCGGTAGTGCAGACGTAAGCGTTTTTTTGAAGGGTTGGTCTAACCCAGTAGCTAACACTGTGTCCGCTAACTCCTGTCCTCATCATAAGACCTCAGATCCCCCGGGTACGGGCTTTAATGCGGAGGTGTCACATGTGTGTCTACTTGAGCCTGACGCTTGTCGCTGCAGTCATCCATTTTGCCGAGCTGTTTTACATCGGAGGGTTTAGCAGGCAGATTTTGCAAGCTGTGCAGAATCAGCTGAGCTTTCAAAATCGCCTGCAGTCACTTGTCACCTGCCACATGTTTTTTTTTCTTTCTAAAAACCAGTGATTTATAATGTGTTTCTTTCTTTTTTGAACTGTTTGTTTGCCTGCCCAGCATTACGATGCAGACCACTGGGCTGTGTCCATTTTTAAAAAATTTTTTTTTAGCAAGGGGAAAACATTTGGGGATACCAGACAGAATCAGTAGTTCTGGTTCTGCATATATTTTGTCCTGAGCTGCAACAGAGGAGGGAAGGAGCTCTTGGAGATGTGGTGGGCGTGGTCACAGGTGTCACCTGCTCCGACAGCCAATGACGGAGCCATGGAATGACATCAGCGCACCTTCGCTTGCTTCAGAGCCACCACCATGCCCCTCCCATGCCAAAGGAGAGGCCGTCATGTGACAGAAATCACACCACAAGAGGACAGGCCCAATGTGGCCCACAAATACTTTCCTGATATTACGCCCGTTTCCTAAGATACAGGACCCCCTCCCACAGATAACCACTGAAGCAGAGCTGGAATTCAAAATTCCACCATCTGTAGGATATATCATGTGCTGTTGTTCACATGCTTCTAACAGAGGTGCAGATTTCAGGTCCAGGGAGTACAAATCCAGACCGAGATTTTGTTTCAACCAACCAGTTGAGTACTCTGTGACTGTCACTCTTTATACTCAACTGGTTGGTTGAAACAAAATCTCGGTCTGGATTTGTACTCTCTGGACCTGACATCTCCACCTCTTGCTTCTAGTGACATTTAAATAGGCACTTGACTAATGCTGAGTCCTAAAATAGCTAAGCTAACATTAGCAACATAAATAGCAACACAGATATTTAGTTTTATTCCATTACTCATAGCATATAGCATCTTCATATAATAATCTACAAATCTAGATTACGTCGCCAATTATCCTGGTCTAGTATATTGTATCATACAATAAATTAATCAGGGGCTTAGAAAAGGCCTTCACCGAGATTCAGCATATTAATATTTAGCCATTGAATAAACACTATGCATCACTTCTTAAGTATTTTTAATTTGTAAAATAATCTACTGGAAACTATGTGATCATAATCACTGGATAATCAATAAGTTTTCAGAGTTTTAGAAGAATGTGCCGGATCATCTTAAAATGATAAAGTGAAAAAAAAAACACCAGCTCCTCAAATGATGATGATACCACGCTGCTGAGTTCCTGTTCGAAGCGCTTGTGGGATGTGTAGGAGTATGAGAGCTTAAATTATATGGAGGACTACAGTCTGCCTGCATGACACACGTATTGTCTGGTTATGAATAGGCGTATTTTAAGAACCCAGTCTCGTTCTCCCTCTCTCACAAGATCACTCTTAATGTCAGGGCAGGATTCTCCAGAAAAGTCTGATGAATGACGTCCAATACATGTGATGCAGAACAGCTGCCGGACTCTCTTCCACTCAAGTTACGAAGTCTCCCGCTTCCCGACATTTTCGCAGTTCTTCCTGACCCATGTTTGGGTCAACGCCATCAAAAAATGTCTAGCGATGTGAGACGTCAGGTAAAGTTGCACACTTTGTCAATCTATAGTACATCGAACGAGAGCAGAACGTTTGGTCGACTCACCTTGCTGACACTGTCTGAATTCAGCCTTTCGCCCGCCACCTAGCGCCTCCCGTGACTGATCAGCGGACTTCACGCCCGGCGGCTTCACTTTGTGCACCACTTAGGCGGGAAATCACTTCCCTTAGTGTGCGACAATGCAGCAAGGAGCCACCCCAGGCATTCCGGGTGTCGTGAGACGCAAGATGCAGACAAGGAAACATCTGTTGTTAAACGGCAATGGCGTCGTCTGGTAAAACCACAGCCTGTACGGCAAAGACGAGTCTGCAATGATCTGCTGTCGTTGCCGCTGAGGCCGGCCGAGCAGTACACGCTAGGTGGAGAAGAACAAGACCTCGAACCCATAAGGTTGTTTGTTCAAGTCCCTGTCATCATATCATTAAGCATGTGCTTAACCTGAATTAGCCTGGGGGAAATACCTCTATTGACCAGTAATTGGGTATCAGTTGTGTGACTATGAGAAAGCAAGTCTAATGAATCAATTAACTGACATATTATTCTGATAAGGTTTAATTGAAACATTTTATAATGAAATTTATTTAGCAGATGTTTTTATTTAAAGCGATTGTGCATTTCTGGAAAGAAAACTAGGTCCACTAATCCCTGCCTTGCTAAAGGGCCCAGCAGTGAAATCACTCTGCTTAACCATGGATTTGAACCGATGACCTTCCGCTCACAGGCACATAGTCCTAACCCACTGAACCATACATAATGTTAAATGCACGATGACAATGACTCAACAGATGAGAAGGACCTAGATACTCTGGGCACACAGTCCAACCGCTAGAGTCACCAAAATGAGCCAATGGCTCGGGATCAGCGAGCCGACACATGGACCCACTCGTTAGGTCGCGTCCTCGATTAATCACTCGGATCCAGAATGCAGGTAAACCTGGCATCGCTAAAGGGGAACTAGTGCTAATGACCAGCCTGTCAGGGCCACAGAAGATGAGGACTGTGGGCACACAGACGACGGCACACCCAATCAGGTTTCGCTTCATCGTCGCTGTGACAACACAGCAACAGGCCCTGGCATTGTTCTGCGAGAACCTCACTCATTTCGGAGACATTTTTTCTGAAGACGGCAAGACCAGAGCACATTGCAGGTCAGGTTCACTTAAACTGAAGGAGAACCCTCCTGCACTCTGATATTCAGGGAGGACTACAAAGGGCTCGTCAGCGTGATACTGGCCGACACACCTCCAAACCCCAAGGCTGTGTTCACCAATCCCGCTCCCTTTGTCATACAAGGACTTCCACTCGAGTCACTCCCAGTAACGTCAACTGCAAAAGGGCTTGTGTTTTTTCCGTGGACAGCCCGTCAGACGAGATTTATGACCAAGGGTACAAAGGCCTCGAAATTTAATGAAATTACCACATGGCAAGAGGTGGAACAGTGTTAAGAAGCCAAAAAACAGGCACTACTCCACCCACCGAATGAAGAACCCCTGAAAAGCTGATGCTGATTTTGAATGACAAATATTTTATCGCTACCAGATTTTCCCTTTTTTGGTTTTTCCTTTCTTGCAGAGTTCTGGGAAAGCGGACTTGCTCTCTCGCCCCTTCAGGGCGAAGAACAAAAAGATCCAAATCCGAGCATTAGGTACCAAAGTTTGCGGCAGCGAAATATTTGACTAGCAAAGGTAGATTTTGTATTGCAGTGCTACGTGACTCGACGTCATATTATTAAAACAAATTGACGTAGAACTACAGCAGTTCAGGTGGCCCAAGATCTGACGAAAATACAGTCTGAAGCCCAGGCAAGAGTGAGTGAATAAATGAATGAGTTATAATGTTGTTCTTCCCCTGTCTCAGTGCTATCAACAAGCACCGTGAGATTGATGTGGCCGAATAACCATCACACTGAATGCAACAAGACCCGTTAATAATTGAAAAGTTCGAATGAGAGGTCTGTCTCTGCTTTCCGTCCAACAAGCATGCATAATTCAGAACTGACCATTTCGCACACGTCTGACAACATGCTTCGCGATGATGTCTAAAATAATGCTCATTTTATGCTGATCAGGTGATATGTGTGTATGGTTTATTACATGTGACTCACAAATCGTAATTACTGACCAGAACAATCCACCTCACAAACAGCGCACATTTAGAAACCCTGAATCTCTATCAGCAGGAAAATTTGCTATAAGTCGTCGACCCGCGAGAGACACTGATTTATGACTCTTGACACCGCAGAAACGCAGAAAGTAACTCCAAGTATGTCCAGTGCATGTGCATTAAGCTTGGTGCAGGGAGGGACGAGTGCTAGCATGTAGCTATGCTAATCACCACGCCATCATCCCATGCAAGCAGTTTTGTGGGAACTGAAAACATTCAGACCCCCGAAGGGAGACGGGACTGAAATTCCCACATCCACCCTGTACACATCACCGAATCTTCTCGGGGGGGGGGGGGGGGGGTGTTTGTCACATTAAGGCAGTCGTTAGTTCTCTCAAGTGAAATTTTAAAATAGCACAGCTTTTCTGGGATTAAGTTTCCATGGTATGACATTCTCTTGCAAATAGCCTTTGTGTCGTTAAAAAAAGCCACTATTTCTGGTGATGGTGCCAGACCAGCCAACAAGTTATGTTAGTTCATTAACAAACTATCAAATAGAAAGCTGACCTGTTACAGATCAATGAACGTATATGAGTGGTTGAATCAGTCACAAAAATTCACAGCTAGAGTCCATCAGTTAGTCTATAAACATCACAGCATGGGCTAAACATTTGACTCCATACTGGTTATAACAGGATATAACTGGTTATTCCTTTCCAATACTGGCCATCTCTGAATTCTGATCCTATCTGACACTCATATGGGTGTCAAGTGAGTGCAGGTGATTTCATTGACACATTCATCCATCCATCCATCCATCCATCTTCCAAACCGCTTATCCTACTGGGTCGCAGGGTGACACATTCATTTGACGCTATATTCTTCTGTTTATAGTTCATAGAGATATTCAGAGTTTTCAGCAGACACCAAGAACAACGCCTGGTTTATAATGAGCAGCTGTGTTTTTACATTGCATCCATCCAGACGGTTTTTCAGACACGTTGTAATTTAAAAGAAAATTGTGGCAGTTGCATAAATCGTGTTGTGGGTGAATTCAGTATGGACTGAGTTTCAAACTACAGCCTGAGCTACCTCTTCATTAAAAGGTACTAACTTTATTCTCAGCACCTGATTATATTACATGTTTAACCGGTGATGTTTTTTTATTTTTTTTGTAACTCTGCTGCTTTGGAGTAATAATTAAAATAAATATGAAATAAATGATTATTACTACATGCATTGTTTATATGTTAAGTCACTGTGGTATTCGTGGAACCCCGGAGGGTAGAGTGTGAGACTTATATTACAAAAAAAAACATTTTAATGGAATCCCTTTTTTGTAATTTATCTAACTCTTGTTAAAGTAACTGAAATTACAGAATGTCGTTGACGGTGCCTGGCTGCCCCATAGAATGCTCCCGCCTTCAAAGTCCCGCATGCTGTCAACGGCGTGAGGGAAAAAGGAAATGCCCCGATTACCTGTCAAAATGCATTATCCATGCACTTGAGCGTTTATTGTATTGTGTGAAAACTGACAACACATTTGATGCTATTCGTTAGACACTGAATGTAAAGCAGGTGAAACATTCCGAGATTAAGAGGCATGTTTTAAAAGGATTGGCATTTCATATTTATTTTAATGGGATAACAATGTTTCAATTTGTATATGTACGGAGGGTTTTTTATACCCCTTATTAGTATTATTATATTGAAAATCGGAGTATTTCTTGTAACAGATACTGTGCTTAATTCAATTTCCTACGAAGTTTGTACAGAATGATTTACAAATTATTAAAAGAAATAAATAAATGCATAAAGTGACGCAAATCAAGCATTAGCTAAATCTTCAGCACGTAACTGTTTATAGGAATTACCCCGTCAGCAGGGACAGGAAATTACAAAAAGCAAAGCTGCCACGATACGCCATTTAACATTTAAACGGAGCTTTTAAGAAGGTGGTACAGTTATGTCAGAATGTGCATAGTGGGTCAGGGGATTATGCTGTACCATAGCAAACGCTCATCTCCTTACCGTGTTACATGGGGGTCGACACTCCGTATTTAAACACGCTCCTCGAGGTCAGCTGTAAGCGACCGTCCGACTGGGGGGGCAGCCCGTTTCAAGTATGACTGAGCAAAACACACCTATAATAGTAAATACGTGGGTGAGCACTGGATAAAGATACCGTTTCGTATCTGAGTAACAGCGTTTTCGTGGCCGCTTCCTCTGCAACGTAGGAAGAAAGTCCTAGAAAAAAAAATCAGATAAAGCAGCATCGGTTGGCGACGTAGCGATTCGCCGAAACCTAAGAGAGAAACGCAGAGTTTGGCTATGTGGGTCGCGACGGCTGCGCGTGGAGAAGCGGAAGCGCGCTGCATCGGGCACGGGCTCAGACCACGTGTCGCAGCCCGGCTTTAAAAGTGGCGTGACCTCTGCGCGTCGCCTTGCGGCTTACTTTATGCCGGAAGGGTCTCCCGTAAAACCCCGGGGGGTATGCATCATGCGAGAATTTAATTTGAAATTTAATGAAGAACTAGAGAGTCGGAGCTCCCAAGATTCGCATGTCACCGGGAAATTATTAGATTATATATAGGCATAGGCCTATATATAAGCCCATAGAAAACTCTTCTTCCCCTTATATCTGACACTCTCTCAGTAATACTGTCGTGAAATCACGGTTAAGAAAATTACTAAATAACATCGTGACAGATGACTTAAGACACGATTTGAAACTGTCAGCACGCAAGCACAAAATAGACTACGTATAGGGTTTTTCAATTATAGCCGGAGTCCGATTAAAAATGCATTTATACGGAAAATAAGGCGCACGGCATGAAAGGAGACAGGAGCTTGGAATTATAAGGGGAGAGGCAGAGAGACACCTCATTTGAAACTATCTCCACCTGCCAGATCGAACTGGAGTTTGGACTGGGGGCAGAGGGTCTAGACCATAAGGATTATGGGGAAAGTGGTCCCAGTAATTGCTTCCTGGAAGCAGAGGATATATCCACTCCAATGTATAAATGCTCCATTAACTCAAATGCTAGTCATATTAAAAATGGCAACGATGCATTTCAATCATTCTCTTTTTCTTAATTAACCACTAAAGTTTTTGAAAATAAAACAATCGCCTTTAAGTTCTTTTTCTTGGACCCTATTTGTGCTGAATCGCAAGCTGACACACACGATAGGTAACTTGAAAATAGTCCTCAGCGTAACAAAGAAGATGTTAAAAATCTAATTAGCCCATTGCTTCGCATATGTTATGTACAGAATGATTTGTGAAAAATAAGCAGGTCTATTACGATAATGAAAACAAGTTTTGAGCGTTCCCCTTCGGACACAGCTGTCGGCTGGAGTATAATCTTGTAATAAATACTTAAGACCGCTTTGTTTCACGCCTGTAACTTTTGTTCATTATGCAAATTATCCCGCAATCGGTTGTTTCATTGAGAATCCGGGCACAGGTAGCCCCTAGCTATATTCCTACAATTTCAACCGAACAAATCTTATGAGTGGCTGAAAAGCTACTTCGTATTCATTTATTCCGAGCAGCTAAGTTTAACCACAAGTGGATTCAGAAATCATCCATCTGGGTCTGTTGTTGCCGTGATTATGAACCGAAAGAGTTTTATGCGGATACGGAATGGCATTTGCTAATGGGGATTTCAAGCCACATTGAATTCAATTTAGGAGCATATAGGTCCGATATGTGTGTACAGACGTCTAAGCCAGTGTTTCTCAAACTGCCTCACGGGGACTCGCAGATAGGCCATGTTTTTGATCTCAGTGAACCATCATAGCGGCTATCTGGGGGTCCTCAAGCACCTGGCTAAGAAACATTGATCTAAGTAAAAAGAAATTGACACCTGTATTGTTCTCCGATGAGTCCACCTTCACCGTCTTTCCCACATCTGGGAGTGTTACCGTGTGGAGAAGCTCCAAAGAGGCTTATCCCCCGGACTGCTGTGTACCCAGAGTGCAGCACGGGGTGGATCACTGATGGTTTGGGCTGCAATGTCATGGCATTCCATAGGCCCAGGACTTGTTCTTGGGGGGCGCGTATCACTGCCAAGGAATACCAAATCATTCTAGAAGACCAGGAAAAAAAATTAACTGCTCAAGGCCACTGGTACATAAATTGTACGATCAAGAATAGAAAGATCTTTTATTAATTTCAAAATGTGAACATGCATGTACACATGTCTAAGAGAAAGTTTTACTGTGATTCATTAAGAATAGTATTTACACAACATGGTCTATGTACATTTCAAGTGGATAAAAAAAGGTACTATTTTGCTAGACGACATACACATTTGACTGGATTCCATAATGACTAAACCATGTAAAAATTATTCACGCTATCACATACTGGTTAGTGCAACTGCAGGTTCCACTGTTATCTTCAAAGACGAGAGGAAAACATCTATTGCCATTAGTTTATTCTGACGTCACAGACATTAAAACACAAAGACATTAGGCCAACGCGTAAAGATGAGGGGAATGGAATGTCCGCGGCAGCCACTCTCAGGCCTCCTCCCGGATGGGCGTGCACCCCGAGAAGAAGCTGTTCTGGCTGCTGGTGAGCGCACGCTTCTTCTTCTTCAGCAGGCTGGTGGTGCAGCGCTCCTCGTCATCCTCATCTGGTGCAGCTGGCTTCCTCTCCAGCTTGAGGTCCACGGAGACCTGGCTCATGTCCCCGATCTCCTTCAGCACCTGTGGTGGGGACAGGTGGGCCTGTGCGTGAACTTCCTGTATAAAACCACCGCCTTTCCAGGAACGAGCTGTGTGATCCTCGGACAGAGATGGAAAGTTCAGGTCCAGAAAGTAAGACTCCAGTTCGAGATTTCGTTTCAGTCGAGTACTCCCGACTGCGATTCTATGTTCAGCTGCGCTCACGAGCGACCTCTATCTTCAGGACCCTACACAAGCAGGTGACGGTTGATACCTTCATGGTGGGGGTGACGCAGGGGGGCTTGAAGAAGGTCGAGTCTCCAGGGCTCACAGCAGTGGGGTCTTGGGGGGTGAGAATGGAGTCTTTTGACCCGTCTTCCATCTCACTCGATTCCTGGATTGTAGTGGAGGAAAAGAATTAAAACCCAGAGCTTGTGGGAGTTACACAAAAATGCTTGGTTCAGAGAGATAACTAGATTATAGAGGCAGATCTAAGCAAGACATCAGATTGGTCCTACTTCCTCTAGTTGCTTGGGCTCGCCTCCTCTACAATATCATTGGTTATCTCTGAACCAATCATTTCTCCTTCTGTCCTTAGCACATTTTGGAGTGAGTACAACTCCCATGAGCAAACCAGGAGTTTCGGTATTGAATATAAAAACGCTCGGTATCTCCCACTCTAATCCAGTAACGTCTTGAAGTGATTCGGATCCAGTATGGAACACGCGTCAGTAGGCTGGTTGGCGTCCGCACTCACCACGACGGGCGATGCCGTTTCCATGTTGCGGCACTTCTCGTGGTCACACTGGCAGTTCTCGCCGCAGGCCATCTTCCCTTTGCGGCAGCGGCACAGCTTGTTGCCACAGCGCCCCTTGCAGGCACACTGTGGAAGTGAACGGGAGGAGATTCACGAAATGAGTCAAAAAAATCTCTCCGATCTTTGACTGAAACGTGCCCGCAGCCAGACTGGGTGACCGGGCCGGGTTACTGCCACGGATCCAGCAACTCTTACTCCAATCACTTTAGACTTCTTCCGAGAATTCCTGCGCGCCCTCTCGGTGTTTTCCGGGATCCATTCGTCCTCGTCCTGTTCAGAGTCAGACGGAGACTCCAGCTCTTCGACGTAGATGGTGGAGGCGAGGCTAGGAGCTTTGGCGGTCGTGAACCGACGGCCTTTAGGCTGCAGGGAGACGGGGAAGGGGAGATCAGGGTGGGCACGGCGAGATCACAGAGCTCCTTCGGCGAGCTGCCCGGCGACCTCACCTTGGGGGGCACATACTCGAAGGACGAATCCGGTGACGGGGCTGCTGTCATCAGCAGGTTGTTCATCTTCTTCCCACTGGCTACCTGCAAAAGCACCATTTTCTGCAAAGCAAAGATTGGGGGGAGGGGCAGGAGATATGTCAACACTCAACCACCTTATTCCGCTGCTGTTTCCACAGCTACTTTTAACGTTTGAGCCCAATCAAACAGTGATTTTTAATCACTGTAATAATTACGTTAGATAAGTGGGTTGGATTAGGGGTATTAGAGTCTGTATCCTGGGACTTAACCTAACAGCCTTTGAATATAGATCCATAACCATTAACTATAAGCTAGTCCAATATTCAGGACTTAAACCCATTAATAACCTCGCGATGCACACGCTCTTATCCTGCCCAAACCTGCTTGTATTGCTCATTCTCCTCCATCAGCTTCTGATTCTGCTCGCTGAGCTCCCTCATCTTCTCGATCTCGTCTTCCTGCCGACAGAGGCGTCCCCCAGGGTTGGGTTAGCGAGGCGCCATTAAAGCCGACCTCCAGACGATCCCGGGAGCCGACTCACCTGGAACTTCAGACGCTGGAGGAGCTCGCGTTCTCGTTTCGACGTCTCTTCCTCCTCCTGCTTCACCTCCGTCGCCTCGGGCACTATGGGTTTATTCTGCAACTGGCTGAGGAGATACAGGACCTGCAGGAAGGAGGCGCGCATTCTGATCGCCCTTCAAAACACCGCCGTTACCCTGCAGATCCGTCCTTCTACCCTATTCCCGGTGAGCTGAAGGTCGAAGGGCCTTCCAAACCCAGATTATTCAGGTACGCCGGGAGAAGTGATGGTTCTCGACATCCGCGCACTGGCATGAGTCGCGCAAAAAATCTCATACTAGTGGATCTACACACGATTGACAGGAAAACGTCAACATCGTAGCTTGTTTGTTATCCTTACTATTGCTCTCTCCAATTTCCGAGACGGAAAGTGTGCCGTTACAGGAAAAAAAAGAGGTCGGGACACATTGTGCAAGGTTGGCATGAAATGGCCATTTTCGGTAATTAAGGACCCCTCTCCCAAACAACCAGCATTCTGCAGCCCAGTGGAACGACCCTGAGGTTGCACATCATCTCTGTCCCGAGGCAGTTCAGGAGACACGGGGAGTTTCAGGGCCTGAAGCCCGCACACATAGGAGATCCGTCCGGCTGCCGGTTAAGCATCACAGCCCGGGCGCCGCACCTTTTCCTGATGCCGCTGCTCCAGCTCCACCAGCCGTGCCTGGTGCTCCATGTCCATGGTGGACATCAGCTTGCGCTCGTCGGACAGCGTCCGCTGCAGGTCCGAATAGCTGGCCTTCTCCTGCTTCAGGACACTCTCTAGCTTGGCGTTGACAACCTTAGCGGACACAAGCTGCCCGAGGAGACATTTTTTTTATCAAAAACACTAGACACCAAACACACACGAGCCGAGACAACATTACAGTAAATCGTTCTATTTTTAAACCATCCTTTAACAAGTTTAACCTCACGAGTTCAGACGGTCCTCGCTTTGCGATGGTTCATCAATATTTCGATTATCAACGATAGTGCAATACCTACACACATTCAGTAGTCAAATATCACCCAGGGTAGCGACATGGCATACGATATTTTCTACTGTTGTCGGGTTTCCAGTGTCTGTTGAAATTGAGTGTGCATACATCTCGGTGTTTAACGACATGTAGTAAGCAACTTTCCCCCCTCCCCCTGTGTTAAATGAATACAAGTTTATTTGGTCAATTTCCTGTTCAATTACTGGTATTTAATTCCGGTAATTGTTTAGTTATTCAGTGACAGTATTTATTTTAGGGCCGGAACCACAGATTATATCAATAATCGAGTCAGCTACCGATTAATCTGACAATTCGAGTAATCCTTAATACACAATTTTCACATCCAAAGGGCCGCAATAATTAAGAAAAATAATTTAAGTTTTTTATAATTTAAATACATTTTTTATTATTTAAATAACGTATTCATATTCGACATACGATATTTTCCACTTAAAGTGGGTTAAATCTGAGCCTAACCCTATTGAAGGCCAAGCCACTGTACTAGTAGTATATTGTTATAAACTGGTAGGCAGAATTTTAGGTGCCATTTCCTTTAATTGACTGCATCCAACGTAGATCATTGAAATGCCACACGCAAGGCAAATAAAGGGAAACGACGCAGAGGGCTTAACGTGCCGCAGGTAGTGAGTTTGAGGCCCCCCGACTCCCCCAGCAGGCTGACCTCGGACATGAGGAACTTGAGGGCGCACTTTGCCTCAGGCAGGCTGGTGATGCTGTCCCAGCGCTGTTTCACTCTGCCCTCGTTGTCGGCATCCAGGACCTTCTGCTGCAGGTCGGCGATCTGGGCACTCCTGAAAGAGGGGTGGGGCTGCTTTGACAAACTGCAGGGGGGGGGAGGTATTCGGCGAAGGGTTTGGGGCGCCAGACTCACCGGAGGCCCATCTCCGTCTCCAGGTTCTCCACCTGCTTCCCCAGAGAAGCTTCCAGTTCACCCTGACTCTCCAGCTCGGCGATGGTGAAGGTCCGGCGCTGGGAGGAGAGCCGGAAGTGGATCAGACTCCACGCCAAAATAAAAGCCCCCCTCTGGTCAATCATTATTTAATTAATCCGCACGAGGGACAGGCCGGGAAAACACGCGATAATGGGTGGTCGGTGAAATCTCACACGCCGTCTCTGGAAGCTCTTACCCGGACCTTGGCGGTAGGACGCTCCCCCGCCTCCAGCTTCTGCTTGAGCTGTGAGATCTCCTCGGCCAGGATCTTGCGGTCCTCCAGCAGGTCGTGGAGGTGCCGCCGCGCCTCCTCTGTGCTCACGAGCAGCTCTACCTCGTTTGTTAGCCAGCTCTGTGGGCCACAACTGAGGGGTCAGAGGGTTCCCAAGTTTGCACGCATGCCGGCCAACTGTCACGGCGGTGGGGTAACAGGTACCTTCACCCTCACGGCCGCACCCTCCATCCCACGGTTCTGTGTATCCTTGCGTTTCTCTGCCGCCTCGCTCCTCTTCAGAAGGGCGTCCTTCAGGCGCTTGTTCGCGGCCGCAGCCTGTGAAACGCACAGTGGTATTCCTCTTTTGTGTGCACTGGGCTGAGAACCAACAACCTGCTGGTGCCAGATCTCTGGAATGACCTAATGTAGTACTTTTGAAGTTTCCTGGCCTAAACGCTTTCACTGAAATACCTCACTTGCTTAAGCAGGAAAAACAAAACGGCAAAATCTGAAACTGAAAACCTGAAAGCCGCAGAACTCCGCTACACCACCGGATCCCTGCGTTCGGACCCAACCACACATGTGGATCTTACACACAGGTCAACTCCAGCGTCGCATGACTGTTAAGGAAACCTTCTGGGTCAAACGGGCGTGACAGCAGCTCACCTCCTCCGTTTTTCGCCTCAGGACGTTGGCCTGCTTCTGGAAGTCCCTCTCCAACTTCAGCATCTCATACTGCCGCTTGCGGTCCTGAGGACAAAGGGGGTTTCAAACCGGAGCGTAGCCGAGCAGACGTTTGATTTGGTGTTAGCTAAACTTGGCATTAGGCCAGCAGGGGGGGGGCGCTACCTTCTCCTTCAGCTGCAGCACCTCCTTGTCCTTCTTGTGTTTCCACTGACGGAATTTCTCAGAGTCCTCCTTCATCTGCCGCATCAGCTGCACGCGCTGCGACTTCATGGCCTGCACCCACCCAGCCCCACACACACAATGTAAACGTAAGCGCTGATTGGTTGGTGGCATAGGGGGGGACCCTTCACACAGACACAGTTCAAAGGGCACAGATAGAGCCTCACTCCTGGGTCGGCCCACCTGGATCTCCTGGTTGAGCTTGGCCACATTGCGCAGTGACGATTCCTTCAGCTTCAGCAGCTTGGCTTGCTCCATCAGCTTCTTCTTCAGCTCAGAGATCTGCCCCTCCAGCTCCTGGAGCCTCTTCCGGCGCTGCTCGCTGAGCCTGGGGAGGGGGGGGGGGGAGCACAGTGAAAGCAGGTGGCTGAGATGTCCTTCTGCCTTTGATATACCATAACCCCCAATGTTTGGAGTTTAGACCATCTGTTACACCAGTGTTTCCCAACCCAGTCCTCAGGGACCTCCAGACAGTCCACATTTTTGTTCCCTTCCAGGTCCTAACACATCTGTACAGGTATTTGGAGCTCCTGATTGGCTGTGAACAGGGAGGGAACAAAAACCTGAACTGTCTGGGGGACCCCCCGAGGACTGGGCTGAGAAATGCCAGATAAATAATATCCGTCTTTAACACAGAGCTAGGAGAGTTTACCTGCCACAATGCATCATCCTTCTCATACATTATATAATCCAGACAGCCCAGCTCATTTAGAGGCAACCTTAACCATACTATACTGTGAACTGTGACATTTTAAAGCAAGCTCAATCCAGGGTAAAATGGCTCTTTAGTGATAAGCCTTATTGACCCACATCTTCTGTATCAGGAAATTACCAGTGAGACAAAATGAAGCCATTCTAAAATCCGTGCAGGGGAGGACAGGAGTAATGAGAGGCCGGCCAAATGGCTACAGAGCGGGGGCGCTTTACTTGGCTTGGTTGGTGTCCTTCTTTGCAGAGTGGAGGGCAAAGATGAGGTCCTCCTTTTCCTTCTGCAAGGACTCAACAGATGCCTGCAAGCTCTTCATGTTCTCCTGTTGGGAGAAAGGCCAACATGGGGATTTGAGCCAACAAGCTTTTGATTACACCGGGATTTGAACCAATACCCTCCCGATCACGAGCACAGAGTTTCACCCCGCTGAGGCACACAGCCGGCTCCCCACCTGATGCTCCGACTGCATGGGCTCCAGGTGGCTGTCGTTCTGACACATCTTCCTGACGAAGGCCTCCTTCAGGGCTAGAACCTTGTTGAGCTCGATGAGCTCCTTGGACATCTGAGCCTGGCGCAGAGCGTGCTGGGTGGTGAACGCTTCGGCCGAAGATTTATCCACAGCCGTGCCAGGGGGCAGCTGCTCAGGGTGAGAGAGAGAGACAGACCGAGCTGGACACATGGCATGAAAAGGAATTAAAACAACAGGATGAGAAGAACCCGAACTGAACTTCAAGGGTGGCTAAAGTACACGAGAACAAAGGGGAGGATTAGGGACAGAATGAGGAGAACGCAAACGGGAGAGGAATACACCCCACCATGGAGGACTCTTCCACAGGACTCCCCACTCCCGCATCTCCAGCTGGGCTATTTTCTTGGTCGTCTTCTTGGGAGGCCATGGCTTCAATCGAGGCTGCTATTCCGACACTTTCATCCTGAAACAGACAGGAAAAACTGACTTGCTGTATGAGACAGGCTAAGGAACGACCCGGCCTGAATATCGCACGGGGGGGGGGGGGGGGGGGGCACAAATGGGGCAGGGAGGCATCCGACGTACCTCAAGCTGCATGATGACCTGCTGAAGGTTACGGATCACCTCCATGTTCTCCTTCAGCTGCTGGTCCTCCAAGGTCTCCACCAGGCTCTGCAGATCCAGCCGGCAGCTGCACGCAGTTCATTCAGCAGTCAAATCTCACCCGACCTCCCGGGATTCCGCTCGTTTCAACATTTGGCACTCTGATGCTTTTCGATTTTCACCAGAAATCGGAGGAAAATCAGACACTACATTTTATCAACCGTCTGGTCACAGACAGCTGGGCTCTGACAGCTTCATCTCAACACTAGAAAAGCGGCACATCGCTGCTGATGGATTTTGCGGGTCGGTAAGCCGACCACGATGCCGTCTGACATTAACACGGGGATGTGAGCGTCTAAATCAGCAGCCGCCCCATCATTCAAGGCCACTGTAGCTCTGGATCTACACCCACATTCCCACTTTTGCCAGCGTGACCCCCGACCCAGACAACCAGCTTGATTATCTATCCTTGGCTTAACGTTTTCATTAAACTGACAGGTGTAAAAACAAACCTTTGCTCGTCAGTGCTGATGTACAGCATTTACATATTAGCATATACATTATAAGCCACAGGGTGAATTACACAGTGATATGCAATCAACTGGGTTGATCGCGGCATTAGACATCCAGACTCACGCGGCGTGCTGCTTCAGGCCCTCCAGCTTGACCAGCAGCTTTTCGTTGGCCTGCTCCGTCTGGAAACACGAGTCACACGGTCAGAAGAGCAGGACTAGAACGATCAGATCAGGGGCCATTACGAGGCTTACAGACACTGGGGTTTCCGGAGCTGTGCCCCAGGGACGCATCCCCGAGCCCCGACAGGATCACATTCATAAGCACTTTCGCGGATCACGTGAAACACGCCACAGGCGTGAGACACAGCGAGGCGACTTGTGGTGGAAAAAACAGAGACATATGGAACCAGTCGCCTAGACGACATCCTCACCGTCTGCCGCTCCCATAGCAACAGAAAGCCCAAGCAAGCGAGGTCACACTCAACATTACCCGTTACAGTGACATGAACGGCATTCGGGGCAATATCGGTCCTGCGATGCGATTGGCTGACACGGCCCCGTGGGGCGGGGCCAGAGGGCTTGGTCACGCACCATGATGATGCGCTCGAACATGAGCGACGTCTGGCACACGGCCTCGCTCAGCTCGCGGCTCAGCTTGCCGTTCTCCTCCTGGAGCCTGCGGTTCCTCTCCAGGATGTCCGAAACATTTCCCGCGGGCTCCGTCCTGCGCAGGAGGGGGGGGGGCCAAGAAACGAGAATCATGAAGTGTGGGGGGGTCATCTACCAGATCAGAAGCCCTTCCTCAGTAACGCAGAAGCACGTCATGAGACATAAGCCAGACCACACAAGTGCATCCTGTAAAACAACCACAACTTCCCCTATTCCCGTAAATCAGGGGGACTGTCCACCTTTCTTAAAATAGAGACCACCCCCCCAAAAAGAAAGCAGATCAGAGTTTGCCCTGCCCCCCCACCCCCATCATAATGTCTGTTATAGGGAAATTGTCTTGACAGGGTGAGTTATTCTTCTCTAGCTGGGCCCCCTTCTGATATTTTGCAGACACTCTTAATTTACAATATGTTTCAACAGACCCCCCCCCATAAGTCCTCTATGAAAACTACAAACCCCCACCGTCATACGTTTGTTATACGTGAGGATGGTATGGCCCCGCCCACCACACTTACCCAGACAGCACCTGGGCCACGCCCCCTCGCGCATGCAGAAGCATCACCTGCAGCTCCTGCACCTGGAAAGCCAATCACACGAGACGACTCACAAGCCGGAAAAGGGGGCCGGCCTCCAGCGCATCGCTTCCTTCAGCAGCTCGGAACGCGGGAGCGGCTGCTGTGCGTAAAAGAATTTCCCCTGGGATCAATGATGTTAACCCTCTGGAGCCGGCGGCATCGTCGGTGACGCCGCGTATCTTTGTGTATTTCGGTTCAAAACCTGCTGAAATCTTATCGTAGAAACATGAAAAAAATGCAGAGTAAATCCGTAATCAGTCTTTTTTTCAAAACGTCAATTGCCAGAAGTGTTAAAGTTTTTAAAATGAGGTTAAATCGGCAAAAACGTAAACCATGGCACCTATCTGTTTTACCCGCTTCGGGGGCGTGTAGTGCCGCCCTCACCTGAAGGTCGCTATTCGCATAATAAATAGCCGCATTTCCGCGTATTCAAACCGCATTCGCATGGTAATTTGATGAACAACGCAGCGGTGAAACGCGATCCAGATACATCCCCATCAGCACCTTAAAAGGGGGGGGGGGTGTGTGTGTGGCCAGGTGTGAATGACTCATTCATACACATGAGAGCTCCTACATATTCAATGAAAAGAGCCCAGTAATAGTGACATTAGTTAGGATTTTCTTATTTATTTATCCAACTGAATGTTGCAACTACAGCATTTAGTCATCTTCATGTAGCCAAGACTTTGGTGATCAGATACCTGGGATCAAAACAAACTTGCCGCCATTGCTTACTATGTACTTTTATAATGTTTCTGCAAGTGTTCCAAACGGCATTTTGCAATGTCTATACTTTGATGTCAAATTACAGACTTCCCATAAATCATATATTTACAAAGTGCACTAAGATTAAGATGAGTTTAATGCCAAAACAAATAAGAAAATTCATTTGCCATGAATTAAGTTTATGATATTGAATGAAATGTGTGACCACAGTCAGTGAAAGTGTGTTCCCTACCCCTAGACCCCAGAGGGTTAATGTGACCGTTGATTAGGTGGGTGGACAGACTGATTGCACCCCCCTCCCCCAAAGGAAGGGACAGCTGGTTGGGTGACAGTGACCCAAACCCAACGCAAGAGAGGGACAGATGCCATCAAACCGAGTATCACAGTCCGGTACGTTTTACCACAAGCCTTTCAATAAATGATACTTCTATTGATCCCTGTGGAGAAATTGTCTTTACGTCTCCCTCAACTTGCTCTTTTGTAGAGTAAGACAGGCACACAGGCTTAGCCCACTGAGCCGCCCACTGACAGTAATAAAACCGCATTACTGTCCGGCTGTAGACTTATTAACGACGCGGAGCCAGGCCATTTCTGAGCAGGTCTCCTCCGCTCTGCTCATCTTCGGACCGAGCCCGACCAATCGCGTACCTGCTGTCGCAGCTGCTTCATCTCGGCCGCGCGCGGGTCCACATTGACCACGGGCTTGTTCTTGATCTTGCGGGCGCGGTCCGCATAACGAAGCGTGTTGATGGTCTCCTCGATGTTGGAGTCCGCAGGGCCGACGCAGGCGATCATCAGCGTGTGACTGTTGCCTCCCAGAGAATCTGATGCGCAAAAACGAGGGAAACACACGTGCGCCTTCAGTCAGGGCGGAAAATGTCAAATGCTCGCCAACGGCCAACTGCACAGCGCAATAAATATTTACTGCATTATTAGGATCGCATGGTGTGAAATCAGGAACCATCAAAATCGACTTCAATGAGGAGTGTACAGCAGAAATGAACCTTTTATAACGCACAAACCCATTTACAGATATGACGTTAAATTAATTCTCTGCTCTAGGCCAGATAAAACAGCCGAAGAAAGAATATTTAAAGTGATTAAAAAGTCTAATTTGCAACTTCACTATAAAAGCCAAAGGAGGTAATAAATTAAGAATCTCAATTCCCATCATAAAACCAATAGTGTAAATAGTATTACGCTAAATGTGGCTCCCTGATGACTACATGGCTAGAGCCACTGTACTTACATTATTTAGCAGACATTTTTATCTAAAGCAAAGCACAATAGAGAAAGAGGAGTCAGACCCTGGGGTAATCGGGGCTTAAGGGCCTCGCTCAGGGGCCCAATGGTGAAGTCAATCTGCCAGCCATGGGACTTGAACTAACGACCTTCTGATCACAGGCAGAGCGGCAGACAGCCTGAACTACATAAACGGGCAACGACGGCCAGCTCCTCACCCTGCAACAGCCGGGTCAGCTTGGAGTCCCTGTACGGCACGAAGCTGCCCTTCTTGCTCTCGTCTCCCAGGGCGCTGATCACGTTCCCCAGGGACAGCAGGCCACGGTTGATGCTGATGCCTGTACGCAGAGGCAGGGTTAGCATCACGGCCAGTCGGTGGGCGGGCTTCAGCGATGGCCACGCCCCCCCCCTCCCCCCACGGCGGAACAACCCACCTTCCTTCAGCCGGTCCCCCTCCGCCTTGGTCTTCTTCTGCCTCTCTGAGCCAGCCAGGTCCACCAGGTGCAGCTTGGACACCACTGCCTCGCTTCTACGGCAGGGACAGGGCACATGTCAGAGGGGGGGGCAAACGCAGATCCGGGGCTCCTTTTAAAGGCAACCCGCACGCCACCCCTTCAGATGCCCTAAACACCCAATATATGGGTGCGAAACCACAAAAATGCACAGCTGCAGGGCGTGCGTCCCCCCCCCCCCCCCAAATTCAGCCACGAGACTGTCAGGACACTGTCGATCTTCCTGAACCCCCCCCCACCCCCCCCCCCCAGAACTGGCTAAATTATCTTTTCTATTCAACTCCCTATAATTATTCCACCTCTTTGTGCCGCCTCATTTATTTATACACTAAACCCTTGCGTCCAGCCCCCCTGTTTCACACTGTCCTGCGTTCTGCACTTTGAGTCTCGTGAAACCCCTCCGCACGTGACTTCCTATCTGCATGTTGCACTGTGGTCACAAAAGGACATTATTTCACACCGCTGTGTATCTGCATATGGATTATAGGACAATAACACCCACTGAACTTGACTGTCAAAGCTACTACTTGGACAAGGACTGACATGATGCCACAGAAGTAACCTACTGCTAATTAAGTCACACCTTGAGGGGGGTGGACAGCTCAAATAAAGTAATCGGAGCCTGACACCACAAAGCAGGGTCTTTTTAAAGCCCCTCCCCGCCGGCTCACTTGTCTCCTCCCTGGCGTTGCTCCAGGGTGATGGTGAAGATGGCGTGGGAGCGGGAGGAGGCAGCGTTCATGGCGGTGGAGCCCACTGTCCGGGCAGCGTTGCCCAGCTCCAGGCAGCTCACCATCTCATGCTGATGGAACACCTCCTTCTCCGTCAGGCCCACGATCTGCGTGCAGAGGAACGGAGAAGATGAGCACCATGGCCATCCAGCATCCATAGCGCCATGTACTGAGCCCCGGGAAAGGGGACCTTACCTTTATGCCTTCCTTGGGATCTTCACGGATGCTGATGGCTGGTTTGTCCTTAGATGAACAGAGCAGGTCCAGGATCTCCTCGTTGTAGATCTGAAACACAGGTTATATTTAGTCAGAGAACAGCTCTTCCTCCTTAAGCTTGATATCTAAAATGTCAACACTTGCTGCAGTGCCTTTCAGCACAAAGTGGCAAAATCTACATCCATCCATTTTCCAAACCGCTTATCCTACTGGGTCGCGGGGGGTCCGGAACCTATGGGCACGAGGCAGGGAACAACCCAGGATGGGGGGCCAGCCCATTGCAGGGCACACTGAAACACCATTCACTCACACACGCATTCCTATGGGCAATTTACTAACTCCAATTAGCCTCAGCATGTTTTTGAACTGTGGGGGGGGGGGGGGGGGGGAGGACCAGAGTACCCGGAGGAAACCCCATGACGACATGGGGAGAACATGCAAACTCCAACCCGGGTCCCAGAGGTGTGAGGCAACAGTGCTAACCACTGCACCATCATGCCACCCCAGGCAAAATCTGAAACAGCTTTATTTAGTCTTAAATTAATCTGCATCTATGTAAAATAATCCGCGATTTGCCCAATATCTGTCAAGAGTTGAAATTATCACACCTCGAGGTAGGACACGGAGAGGGTAAAATCGCCATCGAGAGTCTTGCCCTTCTCATGGAAGATTCTCTTGATCACTCTAGGAATGACGCCGACTGTAGGCTCATTCTCCTGGGCAGACGTGTAGGTGCCACCCATGGAGAAGGTCTTGCCAGAACCTGTCTGGCCGTATGCCAGCACTGTGGCATTGTAACCTGCAGAGAATCAGAACACAAGCCCCAAATGAGACGATCAGTTTTAGTGACACTGAAAACAGGATGGACTGTGTTTGCAAACTGGAGAAAAGAACACATGAAATATTTAAACAGGTGCAAGGTGCACAAGAGTTTCAAGCAAAGTACTTAACCCAACGTTCTACATGAATGAATTCTTACAGTCACAAACAGGCTATAAGCAGCATTAAGCATTGCAAAAATGCTTTGTTAATCATTAAAATCGGGTTCCTATTTTCCCTGAAAATAGCATGAGCCATTTTATTTATGACATTATTATAAGGTTTCGATACACACAGTGACACTATTTGGCATGTCTATGATTTGGAGAACTGGCCATGCAATGTAATGTTGCAGGCCACAGTTTTGGAGAAGCATTAGCAAAAACTAGCATTAGCATATTATACATGAATTGTAACCATTTGGATCAAAGTGCCAGATAACTACCTTTGAAGAGCCCAGACATCAGCGGAGAAACGGCAGTGTTGAAGACCTCCTCTTGCTCGGTCATCGGGTCAAACACGTAGTCATACGTGAAAGCCTTATCATTGCCGACAATCACCTACATCGGCACAAAGAGGCGGTGTGAGCGCGCGGCCAGCCGCGATTGGGGGGGAAGCCCGACCCCCGCCTCCGGCAGCCGCTCACCTGAGGCTCCCCCGGCACGAAAGTCAGGCAGCACTGGCAGCCTTCGCTGACCTCCTTGGGGACCAGGGGGCGACACCGCAGGCCGACCCGCACGGGGATTACCTTCTCATCCTCCCGTGTCATGCTGAGATCCCGAAATCGGTGCCCCCTCCCAAAAAAAACGGCAGACACCAACTGCGTTATAATTTATAACACTCAAGCCTGCATCAGCTTCATTGATAACTCTTGACATTTACTGAAAAGCAACCAAGAAGCATCTTCCTTCCTAAAAGATAATAAATCGGGGTGGGAACGGGGGGGTGGAGGTACAGCATTAAAATGGCAGCAGAATAACTTCGATTATGCCCACAAACTGCTTTCTTCCCCCGTGCATTTGCTGCAGGTCATTCCGTTATCCCAAACTTGACAATATTCTGTCACTATCGTCCGACAGTTAAACACAGCAGATATTTAACGCGCACATACCGATAAACATAATAGGATGCAATTCGACTAACGGCTCCTCGCCATGATCTACAAAGTTACACTAACAGCCCATTCTGTTTGCAACTCCGTGTCCATCATCAGCAATTTTATTATGTGTATACAGATAGGGCATTAAGAGAGGTTTTTCCAGTTTTACCTTCACGGTTCGGAAGTTCGCTCGGCCCCCCCGACCCGAAAAGAAAGATCAGCAAAAAGTCAAGCTTCACCGTTGCTGTGCAAAAACTGAAAAAGTCGCGGATCGTAACACCAGTATGTCTCAAGATTATTTTCACCTTAACGACTCCTTAACATGCGTTTTGTCTTATTAAACTAAGGAGAAATTCCCTTGTTCTCCGTCCACCATCCAAATTAACCGAGCCCGCCACTTTCAAATCGTCCTTTTGGTAAAAACGTCATCGCGTTTACGAGTGACGTAATACGTAATGCGTAACCAGCGGTACATGGTCCGCAGCTAAGCGATGGTTTCACGTGTGGGAGCGTTTGGGAAAAAGGGAAATATCTCTGCAAAATGTTGATGATTCTATTAAATACATATTTGGTGACTACCTTTGTCACACCTGTATGTGAAATTCAGATGCAGTTGTTTTTGTATGGAGTTCACTTTAAACACTGACATTGCTTTGTACAATATGCGCTAAAAAAAATAAATTACCGATTAAATCTAAGTAGTGTTGACAATACATTTGCTGTGTGATTATTAAATTGTCTTACGGATGGATAATCCGACAGGACAAATTACTGCTGAATATGTTTCGCCATGAAGCTATTTAAATGTAAATTGTTGATCGAAATGTTAATTGTAAATGTAACGTTTGTATTTGTTGGACACTTTTAACAGGGGGAACCATTTAAATTTAAATTACCCGACACCAAATAACGCCAAAGCAAATGTCGTTAGGGGAAAAAAATAAGTCTCTTTCGACAAACTTCAGAAATGACTATGACAGAATATGTCTATGTCTATATAAAACAAAAGCATCTAGTTTATGTTACTAATGAATATGCAAAAGGACATTATTGCCATTTTCAGCTTATCCAAACATAACGTTTCGCATATATTCATATTAAAGAATGAAACTGATCTTCGTGACTGCCGGTTCTTACATAATCCAACCTAAAGGGAGCGACATTACTCCGTTGGCGGATACCATCCGAGATATATTTGTTGGGTCACTTAATCTTTCGTCCTAACAGAGGTTATTGGAAAAGATCCAGAGTAGAGTTTAAGATCACGGTCATCTTGTCCGTGGAAAAAAAGTGTGATTTAATTGCAGTGCATTAAATTGAATCTTTTTAACCACAAACATTGAATAAGATGTCTCAGGATATTGCATGAAAACAGTTTGCACTTCTGATACTGAGGAGGTGATTCATAGTTAATCACAGGTTATAAAACTGCGGAAATGTGTTTTTTAAAAGGTCAGTCTGCAGTTGGCTGCTGTTCGATAATGTGCACACATACTTCGGCCAATCCCCCTGTTAATTTACTGGATTTACGCCATAGTATACCCGTATGGGTACCATTTGAAAACCGTATGCAGTACATAAAATGACTAAATAGATATGCTTCCTGGTTGGACAAACTAACCTTCTTACAAAGAGATTTTGTGTAAACTGGCATCGATGGATTAAATATATAAATCCAGTTCTGAGCATGAATACATTTCAAGCCATAAAACTATTATTAGAAGCCATCATTTCAAGAACAAGGTAGTAAAAACCTGCCTGCATATTACATGAAATAGGCTATATCTTCCTGTGATTTTTTTTTTGTTGCATTTACCGTGCTATTTAACATTTAAAACAAGAGAATGCAGCTAACGAAGTAAGTGTTGATGCCTGAACGCGAAATTATAAAATGGGTGGATGGATTGATGGATGGTTCATCCATTTAGTCACAGCTGGGGGGGCTCAGGCTGCATATTTAGTGTGGGGCTTTGAGGGGAACCTTTTCCGCGCTGAATTTCCTAACAATCGGGGTGTACGCCGCACGTGTCGACAGATTGACACCATGTCCCTCATTGTAGTTTAATTTACTGCAGGCAACAGATTCCGAGATGGTCTCACTTGGTTTGCCGACGGCCTGTTATATAATTGTGTGCGTGTGTGTGTGTGTGTGTGGGGGGGGGGTGATACTTATGCCCACCGTCCTCTGAAGAAACCTCAACCGCTGTCTGTATTCTCATGCTAATGTAGATCCCCTCCTCCGGGCACCATCTGCCCTCCCAAAGGCTTGGGTTCCAAAGGCTCCAGACGGACCTCTTTTGTTGGTGTCAGTCCAGGCAGAACTCCGAGGCCCGCTCTGCTTCCTCCAGGCCAGCAACCCGGGTCTTCAATTAACAGTGCGGATTTGTAAATAATTGGCAGCAGCGTCTGGCTCTGGCATTGGGGACAGAGGCCTTGCTTGGCCATCCGTGTCCCCCAGTCATCTGATTTACATTTCCAGCACGGCTCTGGGTTGAAAAGAACACTTTCATCTTTTTCTTTTTGTTCCGCTGTTTGAGTCTGTTTCTCGTACATCTTGTTTTGCAAATGTTTGCGTCCGCTGCAACACGATAGAGGCCCATCTTGCCTCATGCAGTCATTTTCATGGAATTATTGACTTAAAAAAATGACACGTGCAATCAGTCAGAATTAAGTTTTTGTTTAAACTGTGAAAGTCAAAAACCATTTTTAAACGCATCTTTCCTACCTGTATTTTATGATTATGTATCACTCCACGGAGAGTATAATGTGTTTCTATACTAACCTATTCAGGGATTTTAACCACAAGTGCAGTTCTTAAAATAATTCGCCCACCGGAAAGATGGATTAATAGAATTAAAACCAGCCTTTTTATTGTGATACCAGATGAATAACAACTCTTTAATAATCACCATGGGGAAGTTCTCTGCACCTACCCCATCTTGGTCTTCCTGACACACACATAGGTGAGAGCAAGCTTGGCAGAGAATGGCAGCCACCTGCAGTGGCTCCCATGGGGCTGGGGGGAGGGGGGGGGTTAAGGCCCATAGATGTGATCATTCTGCTGAGGTCAGACTCAAACCAGCAACCTTCTGGTCACAGGGACAAAGACTTTACCCACTGAGCTACATAAAACTCAGGTTCAATAGCAGGGTTGGTGACACTGGGTTCAGGTGGAGATGAGTTTGACACACAGGTCTGTCATTGTCAAAAAGGGAGGGTCATACTGAGAATGTGTTGTTAGTGAATACAGGGTCCGGTATAAACATTGTGTGTCAGAATGACTGGAAAATGTGACGCAGGGATCATGCCGCTGAACGCAATATTCATTTGGGATATTTGGCAGGGTTTTCTATTTCAAAAGCCGGAGGGATCATGGACGGAAAGGGCTGACGATGTTCAGATAGACATAAATGATACAGCTACCATTTTGACTGGATGACAATGAACAGCAAACACTGGCCTGTGGGACAATGACAGATAAAACCTCTGCACACTCAAGTGCAGCGGCATGTCTTTGGTCAAGTCGAGACTTTGCCTGGGAGAGCAGGAGATGGAAAAAAAACTCAGAGCAGCAGGACAACTAAACAATCACAGATAATCGCAGCTACCTGACACCCCCCGCCCTCCCCCTTCCAAGGCGCATGGTGGACAAACCCCTCCCACAAGGTCATTATCAGCAATAATAATGAATAACAAAACATATTAAACATATTCATATCACAATTAACAGAATTAGTGCTATAAATGCGATTAAATAAAATGTGATTAAATAAAATGCGATTAAATAAAATGCAATTAAAACTAAGTGCAACTTAGCAACTGCAAAAGCAGTTTATGTTAGAAGAAGCAAGCAAATAACACAGAGAATGAAAAAACAAGATATTATTGCCTCTTTATGGCTACTTAAGCTGCAAAAAAATGGAAACAGAGTTTCTTTCAGACTTGGCCCTGACCATAGCTCATTACTGGTATAAAATATCCAGATGATTTCTTGAACAGTAACTCCATTCAGCAGAGCACGCAGATAGAAGCTGAAATAACAGTTTTATACGCAGCCCTTGATGAAGGAACGTTTTTTTTATTTGCTTTTGTTTTTTACCTTTCCCAAATGCCTGATAAGTTACTGAGCAGTCTCTGTTTGCAGAGTCCGTGGAAGAAGCAAGCCCACAAGCTCGCGGACCTCTTACAGGTGCAAAGCGGAGCGGTTTCCCGGGCAATGTCACAGGTGGGAGACAACACACAGTATTATAATGGGCCGGCGTCTGACGCATCCCCCCACCCAATCTCTACACGTCCTCCGCCCACCTGCACTCTGCCAAAAATGCACATTCATCACTTCATATTGCGGTGAACAAACGACGCTCAGTTCAGTGAAAAAAGAAAGAGCTCATGCTCTTATCTGATGTGAAATCCCGCCAAGAACCTATCTTGCTGTTTTGCTGATTTTAGAACCCAAAATCAAAACAACATGTTGTGTTTTGATTGCTTTGATCTCTCTCTCTCTCTCTCTCTCTCTCTCTCACCCTTTCCATTTCTAGCAGATGATGGTTACACTATATGATTTTTTTTTTTTCAGTCTGAAATGGAAGCATTGATTTTTCATTTCAGTTGATGTTCAGGTGGCACTGTGAGAGCAAGCTCAGCTGGGCTTTATGCTTCAGCCACGCTCCTGCCCATTGTCCAGCAGCGGCGACTGCCAGATGAATTGAGATTAGTTATTGAACCGACTTGGAGGGGAAAATGAGGCGGCTGTGTTGCCTGCTTCAATAGGCCAGCTGTCGGGGGCGGGGCCAGCCCGGCTAGGAGTGACGAGCGGATAGGATCCTCGGCTTGGCAGCAGCTGGTTGATTGGTGCATCTTTTGAATTTATGTGCTCTCGCACGTAGCGGGCACAGCCGACAGTGATAAATATTGACAGAGGGCTTGATTGAGTGGACACTGGTGGTGGTGATGGCGGTGTGTGTGTGTGTGTGTGTGTGTGTGTGGTGGGGGAGGTAAGAAGCAGTGCCGCTTCATGTAAATCAGGGATGGGGGGGCAGATGAAGACTTTTGATGGTCCAGCATCTTCTTCCTCAGTGTAATTCTGCTGGGCAAGCAGGGAGGAATAAAATGCACCTTCCCGTCGGCTGTGCACTCTCAGAGAAACGGGCACCACTTTGTACCTTTGCTTCTCACTGGGGCTGTACCGCACAATTCTATACCTTTCAAGGTACAGAAATGGACTCCCCTAGGTACAAACAACATTAATGTACCCCCAGGGAAACAAAAATATTCTTCAGAGTTCATTTCTGTACCTTAAAAGGCACAATTACCTACAGCTAAGGGTACAATTGGCAAACCTTTGAGGGTACAGACCCAGTGAGAAGCACAGTTACAAATTGGTCCTCTTTTTTTCTGAGAGTGTAGGGATTTGTAAGTGTCACACCGAAATTCCGCTGCCTCAGAGTTAGTGAGTGATCTCAGCTCCATGCTTGGTGGGAAGCTTGCTGGAGAGGGAAGCTGGTGAATCTGACTATTATTTCGGGATTAAAGGCAGAGGTTATTGATCGGTTTGCTAGGCTTGCTCCCCTTTGGATTTGCTCCCGAGGGACATTGTGTGCATATCGTAACGTCTGATTGACCCAGGCAGCTGTGGATCTGTGGGGTTAGCGTCACTCTGATTTTTGTCTGTTGTCCACAAGTGACCGAATTTCCATAAAATTATCCTCTAAAGATCGATATCAACAAAGCATGCATCTAAACACTTTGCATCTGTCTATCCTCCACCGCTTGTCCAGGTCTGGGTCACGAGAGCAGTCTGAGCAGAGATACCCAGAGGTCTACCTCCTCCACTCATCCGGACAGCACCAAAAACTGAAATTCTCCAACAATGAATATATGTGATATGTCCAGTCCTCCAGTGCATTACAAAATGAAAGGAATACATTTGTTTGATGCATCTTCTCATCTCTTTGCTGAAAATAGATGCATCTTCTATGGAAGCCAGGCCTGGTCGATCAGTTCCTGGTCAGATAGCCCAACGGCACCGTAGTGTGTGGTGTTGATGCATAACAATGGCTCCCATTGCACCTGCCGATTAGACGAATCCCAGTTTACCCCCCCCCTCCCCCACCAGCTTTAGTCCCCTGTTCCTAATTGCCATCCGTAATTAGCATTCAGGAGGAGTCAACCAACCCCCTTCAGAACATGCGAACATACCTGCGTAATGTGCCATGCATTTCAATACCACCTAGTAGGTGGGTCCTGACTGGCAGTTACAGGATGGCTATCCTGGGCAGCTCCAACTCTCTCACACTGCACCGGTGCGTGCATCTTCCATCGCATTTCATTGTCTCCCATCGCATTTCTGCACATGCACCTCTTCCAAGGTTCTTCAGGTTTTCCATCGCGATCAAAAAGCCTTCGCTCCACGCTTTCTAATTCCAGTTACCCAGATTTCTTCATTTAAAACAGTTACATTTTTCTTCTTGACCGTGTCTTAATGGACTGGCCTCCATATCATGTTCCTGGCCTCCATATCAAGTGTTTCTGTGGACCCTATGCACGTCTAGCTTCAAATGGACTTTGACATCAAAGGGATGCCTTTGACTATGATATATGGAATTAGAAATAACATACTTAGTAATTACACATGATTTGTGGCTTGGGAAGACAGGACACTTCAATGCAGTCCTAGCAGATGAAAACGATATTGCCTCTTGTTATCGATGACGTCAGTCCCGCATCAGGATAATGACACAGTACAATTATCTTCCCGCCTAATCTCCAGCTGTGCCGCTCCGGCTATAATGACTCATGTGTAAACATATATTATATTTCAATATTTAAATTTAAATCTGGAAAAGGTCATCTGTCCATGCGCTACAGATGGGTGTTTTACAGTGTACAGATTTGACATCTAGGCGCACGTTCCCTTCAGATGAAGAGCCGCGCTGCTTACCGACGAATCGGCAATAAAAAAAAAGATCGTCCTGTGAGTGAGCATGACCTTCTGTTTATTTGTATTGGAGGGTCTCGTTACTCTGACGGGAGTGCGCATCCGTTAAATTATACAGCAGTTGTTGTTATCAGTCTTGAAAGCGTAGACCTCCAACACAAAGATATCAGATCTGTCAAAGAGTGCATTGTTCACTTGGAAAGGCAACATCCCAGCGCGGCTGTTTTTTCATCTTTGATCTGCTTTTGGGACTGGGTAGTAATACAAAACTAAAACATGCAGGATATGACTTACCGAGAGAACAAAGTGGAACATCAGAACACCTATTTGAGGAAAAAACGGTTAATTAAAATACAGACTATACTTTAGATCCATGAAGATTTCTTTATTTTAGTTACAAACAAGGGACAACGTTTTCTGAAATGACCAAAGTCAAAGTTTCTAAACTCTCGAATCTAGATCAAGCGAATAGTTTTCCATCCATCCATCCATCCATCCATTCATCCATCCATCCATGCAGGCTATTGAGAAGGCCTGCAGTCTGCACAAGGCAGTGGTATAGCCTGCATGTGATTCTAGTTCATCACAGGCACATATACTCACACACGAACATACCCCGCAGGCAATTCATAGATGACAGTTAGCCTGCCTGCATGTCTCTGCACTGCAGGAAGAAAGCAGAAAGCCCTGAGGGCACCTGTGTGGAGAAATTTTGGGGAAGACCATGCAACTTTAACTCTGCCTGGGTGATTTGTCCTTGAAGAAATGATCAAGTGACCTTCACAGCAATTCATCTTCCCACCATCGCTTTGCTGAAAGACGTAGATTCAGCTCAGGGCTTAGTGATAATCTGCATGACTGGCAGCCACATGTAGACACATCCAGTCACACGGCGAGGGCCAGTTTATGGTCACACCCTTAGTGTATCACCGGCCATTTTGCAAATTTTATGGTGGACCAATGTTCCATGCTCCACCCTTTGCCCTACAGGCTGGTAGGAAATATACTTCCGTCTTTAATAAGCCATTTTAATGTCCCAGGTTTGTGTTTGGTCATCTGTTCCATATATATCATCGCTGTCTAATGAAAATCGTTTATCTCCAATGTGAGTTCTTTCGGGATGCATAAAAAAATGCATCTTCTCAGAAACTACTTTACAAAATGAATCTAAAATAATGTAACGAGTCACCCTTAGTATCACAAATATAGACCTTTACACAGCAGTTTGTGAGCAGTTCAATGTCTTAATGTTTAAGTTTTACCCATTAAGTGGATTGTTGTCTGTGAGCTCGAACTTACTGGAGGTGTATGGTTAGATCGAGCCTCATCTCCCTGTTCGTTGTATTCCAAGATCTTGTTAGATTATCAACAGCTAGTCTAAATGTTTGGACATAATCGGCGCCCTATCATACTGTACATTTACTAACAAAGGTGTTCTAATGAAACAGATACTCGACTTCATAAGATGTCAAACATTATCAATTGACAGAGTAGAATGTACATATTCCATGTATAGTAAAGTCAAGTCAATTGCTATAAAAAGTTATTGTTATAGAGTGGACAATGATGACATACAAATTGAATGGTGCTTTATTTGCTCACGTATAGTGGAATTCCTTAGTGTTTGCATATCCCATCATGCTCTCCTTCAAGACTTACAAAGGTCAGTAAGTAAAGCCTTTTATTCGGTGTCCCTAGAGCATTTTTTGGGGATTTAAGGTCTCACTCAAGGGTCTAATAGCAACAGGACTATTCTACCAACCAATAGGATTTGAACTGGTGACCCTCTGATCAATGACATAGAAGCTAAGTCAGCGACACCCCAATATAAACGATACATATCCCTGTATATTTAAAAGTATACAAAAAGGAGCAGTATGAGGTCATGTGGGTGACACACCTTATTTTTCCATGACTCTGAAAGGCTAAACTAACACTTTTCAGGACTGACAGCAGATACTGCAGCCGGTGGGAAGTCGTCACCAAACACGTTTTTGCAGGTGAGCGATCAGCCGGTCTGACCCGTCCCCAGTGTCGGTTTGGCCACTCAGCACGGCGGTGTGCGATCAGCGGCACCCTTGGGCCGGCATGTTGGTTCTTCCGCTGTCACGGTAAATCCCTCGGCGCCTGACCATTCCCCAACAAAGCGGTTACTTCACCGTCGACCGATGCACACTAATAATCTGCATAATTGAACCAACTTTATTATTTGCAGAAGCTATACACATACTGGTCCAGTTGTATGAATCCTATGCTAAAGCTTTTTTCTGCATACTTGAGGTCTCTAAGGGCAGGGGACGGACACAGGCAATACGATATTTTACGATGCCCTTCTCAATTTATGGTCTCCAGGAGGAAGTCAGCGAGGCCAGCTGTGATATATGATCTTAGAAATGCAGCTGCTTTCCCGTTTAGATTCACCTTAAATGTATTTAAACCCCCCCCCCCACACACACCCTACAACTCACACAACACAGACTCCCAGCTGTCAGTGGGCGGCTCTGTTGACTGTTTATTTGTGATCTGCCTGATCTATGCATTCAGCGATATTCCGGAACCTTGATTGTGCCCCAGTGGCTGACTCCGATTGGTTTTGGAGGTCAAGGATGGCCCTGTGTATATTTAATGCTTGGCCTCCGTCTTCGACCATCTCTAGGGGCTGTGGCAGATCGAGAAAGGGAAGCGGACACCGGCTGCGTGCGCCACTGACTGACTGCAAAACCGAGTAGAAGTGTCATTTTCCCATTTAGAATGTTGTCTGCTTAATCTGGCCTTTGGACCTAATTTGCCATTTCAGAAATTTTTGCTAGTAATCTTAATGGACTCTGAAATCGTCTGGCTTTCCCGGTCGTTAAGTGCCATGCATTTTTAAGAGTAAAAATGACATAAAGGTTGTGTTACAGTCTGGTAATCTTCTGGTAGAGCCTGTCTGTCAGACACCGAGAGTGGACCGTGTCGAAGCTCTGCTGTTAAATGTTCATCCTTGCAGGACTGTCTATCCCCGTAAATCCTCAGGAGATGGCAGCTAAGATCTGAGCCAATCACTTTCAGCCTCAGTTTCCCAATCTCTCAAAGGCCAGGTCTGCCCATCAAGCAGAAATTCAAAGACTCGATTTAGGAAAACGCAGTGATCATTATGCTGTTGTCAACGTTAATGGGAGGCGCCGCCTGAGTTGTTCTGAACCACCTGATCAATCAGAAGCGGAACGGACTTGGGTTACGTCACAGAAGGTGCAGAATAGCCTGAAAAGCACAAAAACGACCCAGTAAGATCTCAGGCGGAAGGCAGGGAGCCCAGAGGATGCGATTTGAAGGTCAGTAGTTCAAAGGGTGAGCTGTGCTGTTGTAGCCACATGAAAATGTTTAACCTGAACTGCTCCAGTTCTGAGCAGAGGTTCGGACAGGAACATTCAAATTAAACAGATCTCCTGTATTGCAGAGGTGAATGGTCTCCCGTCCAGCTCCTTGGCAAAACACTGTTATCTCCAATCCCCTAAATAGAGTTAAATATCAAATAATAGCACCAATGCTGACACACTATACAGAAGGCTTTTCCCCCAAGCTCTGGTTTTCGGTTTCTTACTTAATTAAAATGATTTCGCTGGAATCACAATGCAGGAGCCTTTTGGTATTTCGGGTCCAGAACAGCTCACTAGATAAGCGGCGATCTCCATTTAGGATACTTTGTTAAACGCATAATAATGAACCCAAGGTGCATATTAAAGACCGAACGTGCCATTGAGATCCCTGCAGACCATAACAGAAGTCAGAATGTTCCGCATGAATTTCGCGAGTACCTTCACCAGGAGTCATCATTGATGTGGCGGTAACTAATATTATTATGTATTATATTAAAGATATATAGAGACCGCTCTGTACTATACAAGAATAAGGTGAAGCGGGAGACACTGGGAACGACCAGAAACCAGTCAGGTGAAAGGCGGAGGCGAATTTCTAATGCCAGAGATGAATGTCAACTTATCTACCAGTTTCTCATAAATCGGAGGATGACCTCAAGTGACCTTCAAAAGGAATGGAAGATGTTAAGTGCAGGTGTGAGGTGCACTGCTGGGACAGTTCGTATCAGGGTCTTAGAAGGAGGACTTAAGTCCCGTAAAGCAAGGAAGAAGCCCTTCATTAATGAGAAGCAGGGAAGAGCCAGGCTGTAGTTTGCAAAACAAAAAATTTGTTCACTTATGCACAGTCATAAATTGAGAAATGACTGAAACAAAAAATTGTGCCGTGGTCCCTCCATTTTCCCCACTGCTATATATTAAAGACCATTGTTTCAGTGGCCAAACACCAGGTTAATGTCAGATGTATTTTCTATTCAGACATTATCCATTATTTTAGGATGAAATATAAGGATCAGAGAAATACTTATGATACAAAATTGCAATTTAATTAATTCATCACTATCTCACTCTTCGGTTCCATTATTAAACAGCACTACATTTTTTTTATACATCTGTTAATTAATTTCTTAATTTGCCGGTCTTATTGATCTATTTGATCAGCGGCGCGAGCATGTATGAGTTACGCTCATTTCTTCAGGGCTATTGATGTCATTATTTAATTAATGTTTTCTTACGGCAGAAAACACGAACAAAATGATAATGCAAACGGATTACAAACGTTGCGCGGACCTGCACACACGTTCTGCTTTCTTCCTCTTTTCTCAGGTGGGGGCAGGCAAAGGGGAAGTCTGGGCGTTTCCGCGACAAGCCGCCCTTGTCATCCACACGGGGCACCGGTGGACGGTGGCCATCTTGAGAGACTTCCCATAATGCACCTGGGAACCTGAAAAGCTTCCACCTTAATAATCAGGGACATGGCGATGGGTGGGGGTGGGTAGGGGGGAGGGAAAGCTGCTTTTATATGAGCCACATTCAAATACGGTCACAGCCCCCTACCTTGTCCCCCTCCATGCAAAATACCTGCTGATTCGAGCTGTCATGCAAATGGTTCAGCTTTTGCCTTTATGGGCCTCCTGTCCATGCCCCCCCCCCCCCCCCCCCCCCGCCGCCCCTCCCCGTGGAGGGCTTAAACATGTCAGCGTCCTGCTAATGAAAAAGAAGAGCTCATGGTTTATACATGGTGTCATTGTCCAATGGCCAACCTCCCAAAAAAAAAAAAAAACTGGCTCGGGGAAGAGAGAGTAATCTAACAGGACCGAGGTGTCATATTGAAGAGAGGCTGTCACAGCCAGATAATTAGCTCCACTCACAAATAAATATATCTATATATACATATACTACGATGAGCAACTTGTATTTTTAATTGTATAGATCCATCCATCCATCCATCCATCATCCATTCACTTCTCCTGGGAGAATTGCACAGTAATCGTATACAAATATATTTTAAAAAGTTGTAAAATGTTTTTTAACAGAGATCTGACTGCATATAGAGTTTGTATGTCTTTGTTTTTTTTATATGAAATGTAAGATAATAGGCACTCCTCGACTGCACATAGATGTACAACATATAACTAGAGTGGGATGTGTGCGGCGTGCTTCAGTGGTGATGCCGTGTGCAGTTCTCGGTTACGCCATGGAACGCCCTGCCCTGTGCCATTGCCGGTGACAGATGAACAGTTTGGCTGAATGCGGCGGCATCCTCTGCACGCCTAATCTCCACCTGAACGCAGGCGCAACGGTGCGGAAGGGCTGAGCGGACGTTAGCGCCTCCCGCGTTCAGCTACGAGCGCCTCCTCCGCGCAGGGGAGCTCGTTCGGTGGAAGAAAGAGATATCTCTGGCCAAACGTAGCCGTCTGGCGGGTGGGAATGGCATAGGGTTTCCATGACAACACAAGGCTGCGGCCACACTTGGGAGATACCGGTGGTGCCCCTGCAGACAGGAGGGTTTGGGGAGCAGGCTATGCCACTCTACCATCACTAATTGAGCTTCGGATAATCATCCATTGGTCTGCCGTGCAGCGTACATCCCACCCTCATTCTGGGTCTCGTAATATTAGGCCTCAAACTGAAGTACATCTACAGGAGTCACAAGCTAACATGACTGCCGCTTTGAAAACGTTTGAAAAACAAACAGACGCTGAGGTAATAGCAAAAGGACACGCACTATGAAATGCTAAAAACAAGCTAACTGATGCTAACTTAGGTAGTAGCATAAGGACACATGTCCTTTGAAATGCTAAAAACAAGCTAACTGATGCTGACTGAGGTAGTAGCAAAAGGACACCACCTGTCCTTTGGGCATGATCATCTCACGTAGCCATAGATGTAAATGGCTTGCTGAAGACATGAATAGAGTATTGTAGTAATATCATAGTAATATCATATTATTGTTCCTCGAGGACACAAGTCTCTACTCAATCTCAATTTTAAAGTAACATTATATGATAATTTGGACACACTGTGCTTTTCCACAGGTAATGGATATGAAAGTTAAATGTGAGTATTTTAATATTCATTGTTTTCATTATACGGTTGATTTGGGCATATTTATGAATAAAATATTTTTTCAATTGATTGTTCTTTTACAGCGCAAGCCAGTTAAGCGCCGAGTTTACATGTATGACGTATCCAATCGCATTTTCTTGGTGACGGTTCGAGCATTCTGAATGGGCACACCTGCTTGACTCTTTCCCACAATGCACTGCTCTTTTGTGACTCTTCCGAGACCAAGGGTCTGTTGTGTGGTATTCTTTTCATTAGGTTTCTACCAAAAACAAAAACACCTGTTAAATTCTGGAATTTTCACACGGAAAGAGAAGGGCAAGTGTCCCAAATTATACTAGAGGTTATCACACTCGGAGACTTGCTGAGGTTATGTTTCCCGCAAGTACTCCAACCAATGTGATCGCATCCCTGGTGAGGACTATGCATTCCATCCATCCATCGTCTGAACCTGCTTATCCTATTCAGGGTTGGGGGATCTGTAACCTATCCCAGAAGCAACAGGCATGAGACAGGGAACAACCCAGGATAGGGAGCCAACCCATCGCAGTAACTATGCAATCATCATCACTTTCCTGTAATATATATTTTGCTTTGTCCGGAATATGGTTGACACAAAAACAAGAGGACCTCATTTCAAAGCACCAGAATACGAAGAGACTATAGTGGCCTCCTATGGAATATTGCACCTCAACTAACAGTACTACGGTAGTCATCAATTATAGAAAAGGTCAGACACGTCCTCATTAGGTGGGCAGCAGATGGCCGTACACACGCTGGTTCAAGATTTTAAGCTACATACGTTGCTTTTAAGTTTGCTGTTAGCTACTGCCTGCGCACATTGCACACCGTAAGGCCTTTGGGATGCTTTGAATTAAAGTTCCATCTTTTTAGTAATCTTGCCATTTCACTTACCTTCATCTATGGGAGTGATGTTCCCAGGTTGATCCTGGGGGGGGGGGGGGGTCCCTCTACGTGTCATATGGGGCTGAGCCCAGGGCTTGATGTTACGGCAACCATTTTGACACTTGAATGGATGCACGGATGGATACAGTGTTTTAACCTGGGATTTCTTTGACAGAAGCACATGCATTAATTATGGGGAATGGTGGTTGTGACCCCCCACCAATAATAATTAAGACCAGCCAATACAATCCTCTGAACCCCCTTAAATGGGTAGAGACCCCAACCCCCCACAATGCTCAACCCAGACGTATGCCCTTGGATGGAAGGGATGACATTTGGAGACACTTATTCCTGCGTTTGCTGTGTTTAGTCCTCCTGTAAAAGCAAATATACCAAACAAATGTACCGACTCTATGCTGTCGCTCTGTTCAGTCCAGTCGCCCTGCCTAAGGCTCGGCGTGATGATAATTCCCACCCAGATCCGCACACTAATGCCAGTCAAACGCAAACGTAAACCCGGTCAAACGAAAAAGCAGGAATACTCTGAACGTGTGACCCTGCTCTCAGCGTGCTCAGGATCTTTTCCAATGAATATCGCACATATTTCCTTTTAATTTCTGGCGGTTTTTGCCTACATAATGGTGCTTCTGTGCCCAGGGCATGGCAAAGGCCAGTGTTACTCAGCTTGTGAGTGCAATATGTTTTGGTACAAAAGACAAATTATTAAAAGCAGGGAAAATCAGTCTTACATCTATATATTGTTCTGTTTTCTACTTGATTGCTTCACCCTGTTATTTAGGATAAAACAGTGGGGCAAAGGTTAACAGAATAATCTATTTTCTGTATGTGTGTGTGTGTGTGTGTGTGTGTGTATACACAGTATGTGCTGCTCAGTAATTCATGTGGAGTGACTATGATGTTCCCCTTTTAAAAAATGTAATTGGAAGGCTAATGCGAATTGCATGAGAACAACAGAATTAAGTAATACTTCACAATCCTGCGTCTAACTGCAACTTCCCATCCATCAGAGCGATTACCACCATTAGCATACATAAATACATTTCCGTTTGATGGGTATTATTGTGTTTTATACGCAGAAGGCATCGTTAGTGTCTTTTAGTTCAGAGACGCCTTCGTGGGCATGTTCATCTGTACTGCGTGTCTTACATTTTATAAAATCGTAACATATTAATAGGGGCTCTTTGTAATTTTAATGGAAACTCAAATGCTATTCATCACCCCCAATATTGGCTGTATAACTAAAATATCATTTATTAAAAGGGATTCAGCATACTTATATATATTCAGTCCCCAAGATTCAAGATTTAAGAGGTTTATCTGTCATGTGCACAGTCGTACACATACAACATGTAGTGGAATGTAACCCTGGTCACGCTGTGCATGACTTATGTAAGTCGCTCTGGCTAAGGGCGTCTGCCAAATACTGTAAATGTAAATGTAAGAAAAACATAAAGAAAAAATAAGGAAAAACAATAATATAAGATAGTTTTGAATTCATAACCTAGGGATGGGTTACAAAAAGGAACCATTAAATCAGTATGGTGTCCACAAAGAAAAAAAATAAACAACTGTCCTAAGGGTGTAATCCTCCATTTAAGTGAACACCGTCACAGAGCAAGCATATTATTCTCCAAAGAGGAATTGACATCACATAGGTTGTCAGGACAACCAGCCATGATTAAGAGCGGTTCTGATAGGTCTCCACCTCAGGCAAGAAGCACTAGCCTTGAGATCTGAGCAGATGCTGGGCCGGACAGCCAATCGCAGGTGAGCAGGGGAAAAAGGATGACATCATAGGCAAATTAGGGCAAACAGTAAGTGCTTGGTGTGTCAGTGCCGCCCGCCCGGTTTCTATGGGAGTCTGTGAGGCCTACTGCGGAGGTAGGAACAAGAACATAGCAGATGTTTGCCTCTCCCTTGCTGAAAGGACCAGCTTGAAATAACTTAAATTACTGACCGAGTATCTGTCCAGCATGAACGTGTCCTTATAAATCATTTCCCCCGTATATAACTTATCTGTTCGTGTTAATCTATGGTATACATTTTGCTTGAATCGTGAGTGATAATATCTTACATAATACAATCCATTATTAGTTTTATAACAATGCTAACTAAACGCATGATCATGTTTGGAGTGCATTATTTCAGAATAAGTTATGTCATGAAAAATCCATTATTCGTTCATTACAGCCGAGTGACCATTGTCTAAGCTTATATAAAGATAAAGCTGTAAAAAGCATTCGCGATCATTCAAAAATGATCAAATGAACCCGAAAGACTCCTAGATCAGGATCATTATAGCTATAATATAAAGGTTCACGGAAATATTCAAAAGCAGAGAAAAGAGGGAAACTGCTAATCCTCGGTCATATTACAGAAACGCCCGACCGCACGATTCTCGATTGCCGGCTTGGCTTGGAAACGAAAGACTAACCGTCCCCCTCCCGTCCCCCCCCCCAGTCCCCACCTCCCCACGAGCGCTGCTGGCATTATCGCCGTGCTCGCCGTCAGCCAATGGCAGTCCTCGGCAGCATGACGTCACGGGCTAGGGAACAGCGAGGAGCCAGTGGAGCGTCCGGGCTGCCGAGCGAGCCGGGCTGTGGGGTCAGGAACCGGTCTGACAGCGGAATGGCAACCCTGTCCGGGACTGACAGTCAGCAGCGCTGCGCACTTCGGGCATGAAGCTGCCGGCGCGCTGCATCCCACGGCTGCACGCAGAGGAGGACGATGCCAAGACGTGTTTCAGGTAATTAAATATAAATGGGTGCAGGGCATGGAGGGTGTGTGTGTGTGTGTGTGTGTGTGTGTGTGTGTGTGTGTGTGTGTGTGTGTTGGGGGTATTCTGCTCCAGCCGTCTCTCCTTACATCCACACTGCATTCTGTCTTGCTCGGGAAAAGGGGGGCAATTGCATTGATGAGCGGTATTACAGGGGTAAATCCACGGGTAACACTGATGCTACAACGATTCTGCCTACCAACCCCCCCCCCCGACCCCCACCCCACCCCACCCCCAGCGCACCCCCAGCCCGTCCTTCCCCGTGTCCGACACAGAGCATCTTTGTTTATGCGAGCCGCTTGAATAGGTGCCGTGTGCCGGAGCGCCTCTGTGAGCCAGTGTGTGCGGAGCCTCCGCAGCTGCCCTGCCTGCGCTAAGCAGAAAAAAAGAAAGCGAAAAGAGAGAGGTTGCTATTTTGGGAGCCGGGGCCAAAGGCTGGCTTGTTCGGCGGACGGATTTGCTCTCCCGATGTGCATGGTGGGGGGCTATTGGATGCTCGGTTTGCGTCGGGACGCGGATCTTTGTCTTCAGCGTTACATCGTTAAGTGGATGCGCGTTCGCATGCATATTTATGTCTATTGTGTGTTTTTTTTTGGCTTTAAGTTATTTCCAGGGAGAGTGCAAACTAGTTAATAGGACTGTAACAGCTGCCGGTTTGGGAGTCGATAGGTTTCCCCGCGGACAGGAAGGCTCTGAGGGAGACCAGCGATCCAGTCACCTGGGATGACAGCGTTACCTGCCCGGTTCCCGGGTCATGTGCGCTACTGATTCAGGGCTTGAAGCTCAGAGATCTGTGCCACCCCAGTCTGGGTCACCTGTTCTCTTACTGGAAGCAGGTTTCTCCCTGGCTGAGTATGGGTTACTGGCAGTGGAAGGGGAGCGGAAGAACAGGCAGGACCAGTAGAGTTTTGATCACCGTGGGCTGGAAAAGCTGGCCTGTCTGTGATCTTGGATCGCAAGATCCTGAGCCTTCCGCTTGAATCCAGTGACGCTCACGTGCGGAAACTGAGCTGGTTGTATGAGACAGGTAATGCTGGAGGGAAATTTCGGGTTAATTCCTTTCTGGCTCCCATTACATTTTTGAACGCTGTAACCATGCAGTGTGGCTTAGATGGTTCCTGTATTGGATCCTCTGGCGATGAGGAGGAGGGCCCCCGGCCAGACAGAAAATGGGGGCATCTCTGTTTATGTGGGCCTGCTGGTGGTCACCTGGATTCAGGGAGTTCTCCTGGTGGACTCAGCAGTTCCTGTGAGATATGGGCGTGTTGGAACCACGGGAGGATATGGTCGAAGAGGAGACCGGCTTCCTGCTGGTCTGTCAAAGCCATTGGAAGCGATACATGCGGTGACATGACGTATTTATGCACGAAAGAGATGTTTGGCACGTGGCATCCGGGGTCTGTTGCGTGATGGGGCCTCAGCTATGGAGGATCTGCCGTTTCTCCAGGGAACTTGGCAGATAATGGGGTGGGTTGGGGGACTGGCTGCTGAATGGTTGAGCAGAAGTTCAGAGACATCATTAGGTTCCTGTGGTCTGGCAGCCTACGTTCTCACCCTGACCCTGAAATTCCTCTCGTATCGCAGTCCCCTCATTGTCGCTGCTGCATTTCTGCGGTTCCCTGCACGTGAGGCTCGTCTCGGCGCGGAACATGCGCGAGTCGCGCCAGCCGCCTCCTTTGGCAGCAGGGACGGCCTCGGCAGCTAACTGCCGCGGATCCTCACGCGGAACGGACATCAGCGTGACTAATCGCGCCTCAACGGACATCGCTGGTGCATGACCCCCCGCCGCGCCGCACGTGAATCATGCGCCCGTCGCCCCAGCGCATGCAGAAGCGGGGCTTCGCCGTCCGAGCTGGAACTCCGGTGCTGCCTCGGAACTAAAAGAGAGGCCCGTTCTGGCTGGAAACCGAGGGTCGCGTTAGCAGCCCGAGGGTTAAGCGAGGAGCCGGGGGATCCGGTCGGGGACAGCCAGGCTGTCGCCACTGCTGCGCGTCTCGTGCGAATGCTGCCCGACCTCCGATTGTCAGCGTAACCCAACACAGCTGGGCTCTCTCCCCGCGTTTCGGCCATATGGTAACAATAGCCTGTCTCCAGCGCCTTAAATAGCAGATGTTTAAAGACGGGCCCTGAAACGGGATCCGTCCGGCGTATAACCGTCCTCTCTGGTTCAATTTAAGCAGCCTGTTATGTTTGTAACACTTTCCTTTTAATGTGTTCCCCCCCACCTTTCTGTTAGCGTAAGGACAATGCAGATAATGTGCTGAGCGCCGTGGTCAGGTGCTGGGTGGGGGGGGGGTGGTCTGAGGGCTGGATTAGCAGGGGGGGGGGGGTTGGGAGCCATCTGCCTGTTTCATTGCAGAGGGGGGGTGTTTCTACACACCGCTTAATCTACCCACCCGGCGTGCGCACGCGTGCGTGCGTGTGTGTGTGTGTGTGTGTGTGGAGGAACCCCCCCTTCCCCCCAGCCCTCGTTGCTGGACGTTCAAGCACTCATATTTTTTAGGATGGGGAGGGGTTTCTGTGTGAAAATGGTCCCGAAAGCTACAGGAAAGGGGGCCAAACCTGTGCACCCCCTGAAGGACACTGTGACATCAGAACCGATTTAACACTCGCAGCGCTGACCCGTTCGGTACACACACATCAACGGAACAGCAAAGGGGCTGTAGAACATTCCTACATCGATAATAATGAAACCAATGCCCTTTCAGTCTGGTTCACGTGCTCACAATGAAACTCCAGGTTAGTGATTAAGAGCCGGCCGGTGAGTCGACAGGTCTCACTAGCGATGTATAGGGGAGATGAAGGATCGCGCCCCATCTGTCACCGCCGAAGCGCACGTCTGCCGCCGTTGGCCAACCAAAACGCCACAGAATTTTTCACACGGCTGGCGTGGGCGACTGTAAGCTGCCGCTTAACAACTGTCTCGTTATTTTCGCTGGCTTTGTTTTGTTTTTTCGCAACTTTTAAGTTTAATTTAACATCCCTTCAGGGAAGTGCCACAGGCTTTATGTCAGTGACTACAGTGATCTTATCTTGTAGGGTGTGTTACAGGGGAATTCCACCCGAGGTAGTGTTAAGTTCCTCTTAGCGTTGGCGAAATCAATTCTTCGTCGTATGTTCACCTTTAAGAAATTTGGTTATTTGATTCTTTTGGCTGGGTCTAAAGGGGTCCCCCCCCCCCCTGAGATTTTCCTTGTGCCCTCCCCAGCAAAAATGGCTAACCAATCACCAAAACACATTTTCCTTTATTTAATATCACTTCTGATTGGCCAGTTTTGTCACACAAAACTTAAATTTTTCTCATGCGTGTCAAAGTATCCGATAAAAAAATAAAAATGTATATATATATTTTATGGCCAACAGAAATCTTAGGTCATCTCTCGCCTGTTCAGTTAGCCTAAAACCAGGCCTGTTCCTGATCATTTTCTAAATTGTTTTGCATGACTGAGTAAAATTTCTGTGCCAGTATCACAGTCTAAATAGCAGCAGTCTGCTCAGGTATTCCTGGGTCTCCCATCGTTCCATGTGTTCGACTGGGTACAGGAACATCCTACCATCTACATACTTAAGTCAGGTCCAGTGGGCGCTGCGAATAATGCACGGCTATGCGTGTCTAAAGATGCACGGATTACTGAGCCACACGCATGACAAAAGATGCCGTGACGCAGTTGTGGTTTGAACACTTTACCCTGTTAGATGACTTATTTTCTGCTTTTATGTAGATCTCAGGTGCTCCTTGGTAAAAATGAGACCAAGACAGACACCAAGTTTGACTTATTGGTCACTCGCTTCACAGCCTTTTGTAAACCAAGCCTTCCTTGTCAGTGGCGGTCTAGATAATATTAGAAAGCCCCCCTCCCACTCCCCCCACCAGGGGAGAGATGACGTCCACTGTTAATAGCACCCTGGGCAGGATTTCTCACCTGTGACTCACCTGCTTCTGCTTCTCTACCCTCATGCAGGTAATAACTGCTGAATCCATACCAACTGATTTACGGTTTCCCGTAAAATAAGCACATAAACTGTGTATTTGACTTCAGGGGACAGAATTACCCATAATGCATCAACAGCAAAATGCGTAAGCTGAACTCCAAACCTTTCAGGGATCTTAACATCATGGTCTAAAATTTTAAAGCCCTTTGGGAAATATAGGTGCCTTTACGTCCTTTCCGGCAGTCTGAGAGATAATGCTTTAAAAACACACAATGAACAGAAATAGATTTTTTTTTTGGGGGGGGGGGGGGGGGAGGGTCCTCAATGAAAACATTGTAATTGGTTATATGAGGTCACACTGAAGTGATGCCAATATAGGTCAACCTAGATAGAACTCAAGAACTCTAGAACCAGAAATTTCAGGACCCAGGGTGGTCTAACGGATGCTTTAAGACCGTATTTAGGATGGTTTACTTCAGTATTGATCTTGCAAATTGACCAAATGGAGTCAATCGCAAACAGTCAGATCGATTAAGGTGCGCAAAACAGCTGTCATTGCTTAAACAGCTGGTCTAGTCAATTGCTGTTTGAGTTCCGTTGTAGCTTTTGAACTGTGCGAATTACTACAGGACGTTTGATCAAGATGTTGAGTTTCAGAAACGGCCGGACGTTCCAGCGTTAAATTTCTTGATTGATTTTCTTTTTGATCATGCTGAAAGCCTTAAATGTAGCTGTTTCAGATCATTTTAATTTCACTGAGTGGGATTTGGAGAGTCTCCCTCTGTTGGGGGGGGGGGGGGGGGGGGTCACATCATATTTTGTTCTCCAACTCCTCAGCTCGCTCCGCCCACTGGCAATTTCAGATGCCACGGGTCCGACAGCGATTACCTTTACTGGCGGGACGAGCTGGCAGATGGCGGAATGACTGGTTTTCCTTGGTTTCCGTACCTTCAGGATGCGGGAGCTCCCCCCCCCCCCCCCCCCCCACCCCGGCACTCTGCCATGTGTTTAATAGAGATGCACACAGCCCACCTTAGGGATATTGATTTCAGGGAGGCAGATGAGGGGCATCCGGGAGGGAGGGGGGGTGCTGGCCAATACTTGGCTGGTATTACGATAATATCGTATATACATATTGCTGACTTGGGTGGGCGGGCAATATTTGCTGACTGGGGATAGAGTGTGGTGGTGAAACTTGGGTTCGAGGTTGCAGCGGTAAAACTCCTTGCTGGCAAATTTTACCACAACTGAATAGTGGATTTCCGGAACGTTGCGCATCATTTGCGGGCGTCAGGGAAGCTGCTCCTCAGTCTGCAGGAGACTCCCAGAACTTCCAGGAGAGGTGGGATGCCTGGAGATGTTGCATTTCTCTGAAAACGAGACCAAAAGTATTAAGATTAGGACATTATTAACAAGTTACACAGATTAGTTTTAATCAGTACTATCACTAGGATGGGATAGACCTGTGGCTGAGGACAGAATGGCTGTAGATTTAAGGCCCAGCAGAGATCATGCTACGTAATACAAGGATTTTCCATCGATCCTTCTATCTAGGACATGTAAACACAGGATAGTGGGCAGGATCTGCTGAAGAATCTGTGTTTGTGGCTGCTTTTTGGGGTCCACACTGACGCTCGTGCTAAGATGACAGCCGATAAGAGATGGCAACAAATTTCCACCATTCAGGAACAAAGAAACCGGAAGGATTGAAAATGATTGGCTAACAGCAAGGGGTCAAGACCATCTGGAGAGTTTTTAAAATAAAATCCCTTTTTTTTAATTGGTCGACGATTAGCATGTGACTGATATAAAAACCTTACACACAGACGCTAGATAGCTGGAATGTGAGCAACCATGTCACCTGAAGTGTAAACATCATTATACAACAACAGACCCCCTTAAGTGAGTTAAGTGCCTCAATAAATCTCCCTTTTTCTCAGGGTAACAAGTCAAGGTTACAGGTCACCCTGTGTTAGTGATCTGTATGAAATAAGCAGAAATAAAAACGCCTCTCCATTTAGTCTGCTGCATTTTCATCCACGGATGCACTTGATGGTCAGAGCTGGAGTGGCTTTACGGACTGTTCCGGAAGCATCCAGGCGGAGCAGGTTGGTGCACAGCTGAACACTGTGGGGAAGAGCCCCGGATGTGCAGGAACATCCCCAGTCCGTGGCCGGACGGCACACTTACGGGTCACATAAAAATGAACGCCGTGGGTCTGTTTTGGCTGTGGATGTTCTCGCTTTCCCTCCTGTGCCATTTAGACTAACTGAGCTCCATCTCTCATGAAAGAACGGGGGGGTGGGGGGGGGGGGATCTCCACACTTTGGGATTAGAATTTGTTCACAGAGAGTTACACCTGGAATTTCATGGAGGGACGTTCCCATTATGTAAATAATAACTCCCATTACAGAGCACAGGGGAAGGTACCAGTGAAATCAGGAGCCCTCTGTGGTGTAACAACAACTGTCCACTTATGGTGAAAATTACAAGGAATTAATTTAGTACTGCATTAGACAACTAGCCTCTCAGCTCTTACTAATACTATTGTTTGACACAATAATACTATTTCTAACAATGTTTCTTCTATCATAAGTAGCAAGTACCTCATATTGCTTTTTGTGCTTTTATTACTCTGTTGTTTAAATTAAATTTACTGCTGTTGTTACTTGTACAGCTAATGGTTCTGCTTTCTCTCTTTCTACCACTGATAGTGCAAATATCGCCATTAGTACTGATAACACTGATTATTACTGCTGTTGGTGTGACTATTGTTGTTCTATCGATACTGGCATTATTACTGCGACTTACTCGTATTTTTACTGCTTATTCTACTAGTACTGCTTATGATGTCATTATTACTGTTACTATACTATTAGTATTATTATATAATTATAATATTATAATATTATTATAATATTACTATTATTGTACAAATACTGGGCTGATTGCTGCTACTACTGTTACTATTACGTTTATTCTACTAATACTGGGATTATTGCTACTACTGTTGTTACTATTACAATTTATGTTGCCGATGCTGGGATTTTTTCCTACATCTACTCTTGTTCCTAATACCGTTAATTCCTTTTATTCTGAACATTCTCTAATTGCGGCTGTACTACTGTTATCAGTAGTGCTGCGGTTTCCTATTTTTCTCTAGCTACCACCGCTGCTCTGCTGTAGGGCATGTCTTTGATGAAAACGTTGCCCCAAAACAAAACGTTTAATCGTCTAAAAACCGAGTGCCCAAGATACTGAGGCACTAAAAGCATCTCTGGCAAGGCCAGAGTTTCAGCTGTGCTCCTTTGCCCTGGGCCGGTAGCTGCTGTTGGCACTGGACGGACATGCAGTATTTTTAAAGTGATTTGAATGAAACTGACTTGTATAGTTTCCTTTTAAACCTTTGTGCCCGTTAAAAAAAAAAACTGTCAGCATCCGTGATGTACGTCTTAAAAAAATCACGTTAAGTATCATATGTGCCTCGTCGCCAAGTCCGACGTAACGGACGGAAACGTCTGGAAATGTTTTGTCTTACCTCAGAAGGTCTTGGTGCTGAAAAGGGCCGACCTGGAACGTAACCATACTGGTTTCATGACCCCATTTTTCCTGGTACATCCTCTCATCAATCTCAGGCCCTGTCCACGCCAAAGAAACCCTTGAGAGATTGATAATCTGCAGATTATTTTTTTTTTCCCGCTAAAGTGCCGAAGCGGGGAGGGGAGAGTGAGGAAATAATATTTTACTCCTCGTTGACGTGTGGCCTCTCGGAAGTGACCTTGTGTCCAGGCATCTCAGACCTCTCAGACATAAATTGGAGTGGAACGCTGTGAATTATGCTGCTTAGGGGTGGGATGGGGGAAGTTCTCAGTGAATGACATCATACAGCTGCTTAGTTCACGATCTCATTTTAATCGACTTACAATTAAATGCACGCTTATAACTGGATAATTGTTTAAGTAACTGCAATATACTGAAGGCAGGAGATGGAGTAATTAAGGCATATTAACATTAATATTCTGAAGAAGGGTCTTGCTGTTGGACCCAGGAACCTGGTGCTTTGTGACATGTCAGCTGGTCACTAAAACATAAGGTCAAACATCTCTCCCTGTGGTAAAATTTCCCCTGTTAATGGTCATTTTAATTTATGTCCAAACCTACATACATAGCTTGGTTTAAGGACTGGGCCAATAATAATCCATGTATTAGCAGAAGAAACGGTAGCAGCAGGTGGAAAGTTCAGGTCCAGAAAGTTCAAATCCAGATCAAGGTTTTGTTTCAACCAACCAGTTGAGTACTCTGTGCCTGTGACTCTTAATACTCAGCTGGTTGGTCGAAACAAAACCTTAGTCTGGATTTGAACTTTCTGGACCTGAACTTTCCACCTCTGAGTAACCGCAGGTGCTATTCTACGAGTTTTTTTCACGAGGGGGCATAAGAGGGGCCATAATTCATACAGAGGGGACAGACTTACTATTAGCCAATGATTTGTTTTGAATTGGTGAGTGATAGGGGAGCAGCCCAATCAGCTTTCGTCTGGGACCAGTGTCCCTGTGGTCCTGCCCCTGAGTAATAGCATTAATAATCATAGTATTAGCAAACTGGCCCCGGCGATGGTGGGGAGGGGTGTGAAAAAAAATATCCAAAGCAGCAAAATGGGACTCCCATTATATGAGACTGCACCATTGTTCTGAACACCCCTCTAACGGATGCCAGGATTGGCCCGCCCAGGGTCTCTGTACCCGCCCCTTTCATGCCCTCTTCCAATCACCTTCCATCAACACAAATACAGGCAATCTGCTTTCCACGTTTGCTGCTGTTTGCTGGATTTTGTGCCTTTGCTCGGTCGATTTTATTTTAGCTGCTCATTTTAGCACTCATTTGCATTTAAAATACGTCTTCTGATTACCCCATGCCTGCGATTTTTCTTAGACGATTAAGCAAACATGAGTTTATCTAATATCCCAGTTAAATCCCACAGTAAACAGTTTCCACCCTTATTTGGCCAGGCTTATAAATTCGAGTGCGACGTTTCGGTAGTACCCTTATAATTTCACAGTCAAATGCATTTTCACAGTAATTACGCTGAACATTTGTACCCATATTAAATGTGAATTAAAAGGGGCAATGACTGACTGTTGACATGCATATATAAGATCTATATTAATAAACTGCAAACTTGTAATTGTGCATCAGTGGGTAGCACTGTGGTCTCACACCTCCAGGGATGGGGGTCCGGATTTGCATGTGGGTCACCTCCCCCACTGCAAAAGCAGGCGGTTAGCCGGACCGACTTCTTTAAACCACTTCTGGTGAGTGTGTTTGTGTCGTCCAATGGCCCGGAATCCCACCTATCGTGTTCCCTGTGCCAGTTAAGAAGCAGTTATGGAAGGTAGGTGGATGGATGGATGGACGGATAAATGGATGGATGGTTGGAAAATATAGCTGATTGAACGACTGACTGGAGAACCCACTTGCAAGGTAAAAATTGCATACATAACTCCGGCAGGGAGATTCTAGTCTTGTATTCATAACAGATTTAAATGGTTAAATGTCTGTTGCTACATCAAGAGCAGCAATGGTGACTTAGCAGGGCGGGGAGCTGGGAAGTGGGCTGATATCGGGGGTGTGTACAGGGGCGGCGCCAGAAGGGACACTGGCCCCGGCTGAAAGCTGATTGGACCATGGAGTGCACTTTCCTCATCACTCACAGATTCCAGATATTTCATTGGCTAACGATAAGGTTGCCCACTCTGGGTGAATTATGGCCCTTCTTACGCCTCCCGCCTTAAAAAATCCTCCTGACTCGCGTCCTTCATTTTCCCGTGTCCTATTTTTCTTTGGCTAACACCTGTGTCACTGTGGCTGTTAAAGGACAGACGGGTTATTGTACTAGTCTGGATTTTTAATCATGACGCGGAGGTTGATGCTAATAAGAACAGAAACATAGATACCAAAGCGGAGGGGAAACCGCGGCGTCATTCAGAGAGGGAGCCTCGGCGGCTCCTGCAGGAGGTCGCTCTTGAGACGTCTCACTGTAGAGAGGGCCAGGCGGCGAGGGGAAGCGGCCAAGAAGACAGCTTGAGTTTCTGCGGTGGTGCGGTCCCAGCGGACAGTGGCAGCACGCGGGCGGCCATCTTTGCAGCTCCCGCACTAAATATTAATCACGTGTTTAAAACGAGGCTCCGCCACATGCGGGGGAACTCGAGCCGGCGGTCAGAGACCGGGAGTGTGACATCCTAATCCAGTCTTCGAGCTGGCAAGGTGGAAATTTCACCGAGTGCTAGTGAGCGGGGGCGTCTGCTTTTAAGATGGGGGAGGGGGGGGGGGTCTCGCCGGCAGACCGGATTGCAGATTTTTGGCCTGAGATGCAGGCGGCGCAGCTGATCCTGGGTGTCTGCCCGGGCCTCCAGCGCGTGTTTCACGGGTGTGTGCTCAACTCCCGTCCCGGCCGGAGACGAGCGCTCGCCCCAGGTGGGGCCGGTCCCCACGGTACGCTGTCAGTGACGATTAATTACACGTCCCAGGCCGCGAGTCAGGAAAACACCCTGTTGGCTCCGAGGCTCCGAGATGCATCATTTCGACACACTGAAACCAGAGGGAGTTGATTTCATGAGAGGACGAGTTGCACTCATCTTGGGTGTGATGGCACAGCAGCCGGTCTCACACGGGGGTGTCCTCCAGGACGGATTTCAGTGATTGCCTGACAGCATCTGCCAGATTATTAAGAAGTCTCCCGGACACTGAGAGTCTCCAGAGCTGAGAGTCACAGAGCACCATCAGGTAGTCACGGAGCACTAGCGGAGAGTCAGAGAGCGCTAGCAGGGAGTCACAGAGCACTTGCAGGGAGTCACAGAGCACTTGCAGGGAGTCATAGAGCACTAGCGGAGAGTCAGAGAGCGCTAGCAGGGAGTTACAGAGTGCTAGCAGGGAATCACAAAGCACTAGTAGAGAGTCACAGAGCAATAGTAGGGAGTCACAGGGCAGATATAAACTGAAAAACAAAGCCTTTCACTGATTCCCACCATTCCTACAAAATCCTGTCCTATATCCTTATTAATATAGGAGGAAAAACATTCAGTATTATTGGGATTTGGTAATACAGGTTTCCCCTTCTCTCCGAAAGTTAGGCGTTCCTATGAAATCTTTTGTAAGCCAAAATGGTGTAAAGCAGGGGTGTCAGACTCCAGTCCTGGGGGGCTGGAGCCCGGCACATCTTTGGGTTTCCCCTCATTTAACACACCTGATTCAAATCCTTGTGCTATTTGCCACACAGCGTTTGAGCTGAATCTTTTGTGGTAGAACAGGGAAAGAACTAAGCTACACAGGGCTCCGGCCCCCCAGGACTGCGGTTTGACACCCCTGGTGTGAAGTGAAGAAGTGATTACCATTAATGTATATGGGGAAAAATTTTGAGCGTTCTCAGATCGAAAATATAACCAACCAAATCATACCAAATAGCACATAAAACGTAAAATAACACTAGCATGTAGTAAAAGTAGGAATGATATAAATACACAGCCTATATAAAGTAGAAATTATGCATGTAGTTTCACCTCCCAGAATCAGTATGTCATGCGTTGCTTGGGATACATGAGAAATGCCTCATTGGGTAATTCCGCCATTGTGCGAACGTCATAGAGTGTGCGTACACAGACCTAGGAGGTATAGCCTCCTACACACCTAGGGTATATGGTATAGCCGAAATACCAATAATACAGTATTACAGTATAGCGCATACATAAATCAGTAATATTCTTTATTGTCATTATCAAGTATATGAATATATATAATTGTGGGACAACCGTCGTAAATGCGGTCCCTCGTTGACCGAAACATCATCATGCAGCGCATGCTGACAAATAAATGCTATTTTTACTTTTCTCCTCTTTTCGTAAAAATCCTCTTTGGATTTTCTTCGGTTAAAAAGAGGCGCGACTGCAGGTCTTTCGTAAAAGCGAAGCGGCAGGCGATACCCGTCGGTGGGAAGGATGAATTGTTGGATTTGTTGTAATTAGCTGGATAGGAAGGAAAAAAGTCTACGTTCAAAACACACTTACGCATTTTTGTTTTGTTTTTTTTTAAGAGTTTTGTTATTTATCAACAGGTTACTTGTCACCAGCTGAAGAAGTACGAGTCTAGCACATCTCTTGCTGACATTAGACCTTCCCAAGGAGCAAGCAAACTACATGCTGTTTCCCTGTGTCCACATCATGCCATCCATTCCTTGAGCATGTCTGCCTAGTTACCGTCTCTAGGCCTTGTTAAGGTGGCAATATAATAAGACTGTAGAGTGTAATCCCAACATGACGACCATAACCCCTAACCAGCCCTAACCTTAACCATAAGTAACCGAACAAATTATGAGACTTTTGCCATTTTTAGCTTTTTGATTGCATTCACAGATCTTTGCTTAACTTTGCTTTTTATTATGTTGTGGGGATCATTTGGTCCCCACAATGTGATATTAACGTAATCCACACACAAATTAATCCAGTTTACTTCATAGTTTAAGGAGTGCATTCTTGTACTGCATTTTAGATGCCTGAAAATGTGTAAATCCTTGTTTTGAGTGCTGAAAGAAGGTAGAGTTTCGCGATCATTCAGTCTCTCGGTCTGAAGAGGTAGAATAGTTGAGCAGGAAAGTGATCTGACTGTGAGGCACCGTGTGGTTTGGGAGGATGAGGTTGAGTCAGCGGGGAGGTGCATGGACAGGGAGGAACAAGAACGAAACCGAGAGAACGTCAGGAAAGAGATCAAGTGAAGTCAAGTCATGGTGGGCCGCCCTGCTTTGTGCGTTGGGCACAAGGGATTGCAAGATGTTAGTAGATACATAGAATTGCCAGTATGACTGAATGTTTGTCTGAATTTTGTGCTGTTCTGTTTCTACACTAACACTGTGTTCCTTGGTATTAAAGAATTGGGTTGTTCGAATCATTGGATATTGACATTTGGTCTAAGGGTGGAGAACCTTTCCTTTCATGACCTTTTTCATGAAGACAAATCATTTCAAGTATTTTCAAGAACATTGATGTTATTAATGTTTTTTTTTTTTAAAAAAAATACGCGCCCTCCATCTTGAACCAGAAAAGTTCTGGTGATCCAAAATGGGGTTAAAGGATGGGACGGTGAGTTGGGTCAGCTGACTGTCCCGGATGCTGGGGTGTACAACTTGGACTTGATGCCTCGGTGACAGAGAGTGTAGGGAATGTAAACACCAGGCAGGAATTCCCTCGGAAATTCAGGTTCGTCCGGAAAACTTGCTGTTAGCTTAGAAGGCGTGTCCAAAAATAGGCAAAGGGCCCCGGCGTTAACATTGGCTGTCGGCGGAGGAAAGCCGGCGCTCCCGAACATCTGGCGACAATGCCGAAGGATGCCCCTGCCGCCAAACCTGTTCGACGCCATCCCCGGTCGATGTGTCATGGAGAGAGGGGGAATCAGGAGCAAGTTACTGTTCGAAGTTTCTCCCAGGAGTTTCCCTACAGGGGGACTGAGGTAGCATTATGCAGGTGCCAATCCTTCGATACTGTCATAGCAGCAGACCTTACAGACAGCTGATATGGGTTTGGCTATGATTTCTGTACTATACTAATCCTTTGTTTGTTAACTTGTGCTCCGGAGCTCGGTGTACGTCTGACCCTGAAAACTTTATTTCGAGTTAAGAGTGCATCTTAAGATTAAGGTTTGAGTCGGAAAGGGTACCTTACAGTGCCGTACAACATAAAGTACGCATGGAAATGTGAAAAATTGCAGAAATAATAATAACAGCTGCTGTAAAAACTATATAGTATTTATAACTTCGATAAAAATGGTAAAAATTTCTAAATCTGTGAAAACGTCCCAGTGTGCGTAATATTACGTATGCATAATGTTTTTTTTTCTGTCGTGCAGACGGTAGCCGCGTTCTCGCTGTGAGTGAACGGCGAAGATGCAGTATTTTTTGCATAAATATTTTTGGCCCGTTTCCACGGTGAGTACTCTCAGGTACAGCGTTCTTACCGCGTCGCTGTTAGACCAACCAGGGAAGAGGAAGGAATCGGTGCCCTTCGTTCTTACTGTTTTACAACCAGGAAGTAATGTAAAAAAAAAAAAAATGGAGAGGGAGATTTAACGGCTGGGAGTGGTAAACAGATGGACAGCCGCGTCTCGCGGAAATCAGCCGAATTAGGGCAAGGCTCTGCGCCAACATCATGGCCCCCGAGGGCAGGACCGTTTTACGCGTCACTCTGGGAAATGGAAGCCTGTTTTTTTTAAATCACAAAACGTGTTCAGGTAGTAAGGGCCGCTTGCTGTTTCCCAACTGCATGTGCTGTGATCCCAAAGGGATGAGTCACACTTTGAAGGTGTTCGAAGTGACTCAGCTGGAAAGACACTTACAGAAACACTGGCTCCTCTCCACAAATCTGGGGTGGCGTCTTATTGGCTGCTTGAAGCCGTCCAGTCATAGAGTCAATGAGACAATATGCGAATACGTGATATATATACAGTCAGAGTAATAGGGTCATCCAGCAGGTTGCAATTTTTTTTTTGTTCACAGGCTTGTGAAAGCTGTTGCATCCACTCTGACAAGTGATGGAACAGCACACGGGCAAGAAACCGTGGAAAGAGGAGGAAGTTTATTCCGGGTTGTCTTTGCACGAGGGCATCGTATTCTAATCGTACCACGGTTTTTGCCAGAACGTTGACGTTCGTTTGAAATGGAGAGATATTTCTCAAGCTGGATTTGAACCCCCAGACCCTTTTAATCAAACTATGAGAGCATCGACTGTGGAACTTTAATGTTCACTTTTAATATTTGTGTTGCCCGAGGTTCAGTCACCAATGATCAATTAGTTAATTCAATTAAAAATTGCTTTGTGCTAGGGGTGGTCATTTTTATTATAGTGTCAGTCCAAACTAGACACTGTGCGTGTGTGTGTTCCAAATCAATCTCGCTTTAATCCTCCTATATTTCACTACAGAGCTCGCAGCGATGTAAGTGACGGCATACTTGTTATTCAGGCCTTACCGAAGAAAAAACACGTTACTATGCACCTCTAACTGTCCCAAGGTCTTCTTTTCTGTTTAAAAATCAACCATCAGAAACGGTGAAAACTGACAAACTGATGTTACCGGATATAACAGCACTGTGCAGGATCCCTGGGGAGGACCTCTTTTATTTACATATAGCTGTCACCCTGTGCTGCCTAAATGGATGCCTGCACAGAAAGCAATTCTTCCTGAGGTGTCATCCTCACTGCCTGCGCAAAAGTGGTAGTTCTTCCCGAGGCGTCCTCCTCACTGCCTGCGCAAAAATGGTAGTTCTTCCCGAGGCGTCTTCCTCACTGCCTGCGCAAAAATGGTAGTTCTTCCCGAGGCGTCCTCCTCACTGCCTGCGTAGAAATGGTAGTTCTTCCTGAGGCGTCCTCCTCGCTGGCTGTCGCCACACAGCATTGCCACAGGGGCAGGCTAAAGCACCCTCTTTTGATGCCTCGAGTGTCGACCATTTTAAAATTAGACACATTGGCTACAGTGGGGGGCTCAAACTCGAATTACCTGGGGGCCACTGGCTAGGAGCTCTTCTCCCAAAGGGGCCTCTTGAGCTATTTTTTATGAGCTGAAAAAGAAATGAGAGAGAGGGGGATAAAAACAGTGTAATGTCTATAAGATCATATAGTCTATGAGAAAACCAAATCTGTGCCAAACACTTAAATGAAACATTGCAAAATGTAGAACAAAAGATTGACCCGTGGGTCAGATTTAATGAAGACATTAAAAATATATAGCGGGCTATAAAAAACCAGAACCAGGCCCGCGGGCCGGTAGTTTGAGACGTCTAGGTTACCCTCAGAGACCATGACACATCGTTTGCTTTGCTGCATATGGATGCGTTGCATGTTTCCTCCAGTTTTGCGTGTGTTTACTTTGCTCTCCTCGTCTGTGGGGTGACCGTGCAGCTTCATTTGGGACGCGACCCTAAGTCCTCTTTCCATTCCGTCTGTCTCTCCCCCCCCCCCAGGTCATTTTAAGTGCGTCTAAAGATGTCCGATTGTGTCGATATTGAAGAGAAACCGCCTGCCCCCCCGTTGAGAATGAACAGCAACAACAGAGATTTTTCCACGGCGAATCACGGCTCCAAACCGCTCCCGATGGCTCCCGAAGAGAAAAACAAGCGGGTCCGATTGCGATCCATCTTTCCTGGGGGAGATAAAAGTAAGCAAAGAGCCCCTTCTCCTAACTCACCCCCCTCCCCCCATGAGCTTCAAAGCTCAAGGTTTTATATACAAAATGATAAACTAATCCTTCTTTTGCAAGTCCAACACTGTATGACTAAACGTTCACAAACACTCTCTGACAGTCAGGCTGAATCTGCGGTTAATGGTTGGGATAAGAGAGCTGAGAGTCTGAGAGCCCTTGGGGTTTGGGGTGTGATGACCTTGTAATGTCAACCAGTGATGGGCTTTACCCAACAGGAACCAATAAATTGGCAATGACAAACGGGTAAAACTGGCCACTGATTGATAGCACCCACCAGTATTGGCCATTTTAGGCGCAGAAAGTACAAATCCAGACCAAAATTTTGATTATATCAACCAGTTGAGTTCTCTGTGACTCTTTATGCTGAACTGGGTGGTAGAAACAAAATCGTGGTCTGGATTTGTAGCTTCTGGACCTGAAATGTCCAACACTGGCATTCCCCATGGATTTGGCAGTGTCGTTTCCCCCGAGACTTGTTGATTTGCTCTCATGGTTGTTGCCTGAGCTGCTTAATTGCTGCCATGCTGAGCGCGTTAGTGGTGCGGTAGGCCGTCAATCTTCTGTTCTCTCTTTGACAGCCAATAAGAAGAAAGAAAGGGAACGTCCTGAGATATCTCTGCCCTCTGATTTTGAGCACACGATACATGTCGGCTTCGACGCAGTGACCGGGGAGTTCACCGTAAGTAAACACACCTGGGGTTTTTATCCACCCACCTCCACTGGAATTATGACACCGACAGACGTTCCTGTCCCGCATAGAAATGGGAACAATGTCGTCATGGAATCCACCCCTATGATGACCTGTGGGATGGCTGGGGTCCACCGTCATTTCTTTGTGTATATTGTATGTTTGCATTTGTTTCTTTTTAAGAGAGGCTGTCGTGCTTCTCTGTAACACATCTGCTTGTGTTGGTTTTATTGTCAAAACTCATCCGTCATCCTTGACATAGTTCTGTTGGTCTGGAGGACTTTTATGTAAAGACTATTTGTATGAAATAGGTCTGTCTAAGTTGTGCATAATGCATTGCAGACCGATGTATCACTAAAATGTATTTGTCCAGGAACTGTACTACTTATCTCTATATCTTCTACAGGTATTTAAAGGAAAGGTCTGTTGATACAAAATGTCTGTTAGGAATAAAACGTAGCCGTTAATATACAGAGGTGGATATGTTAGGTCCGGAAAGTAAAAATCCAGACCAAGATTTTGTTTCAACCATCCAGTTGAGCACACTGTGCCTATGACTCTTTATGCTTTATTGGTTGGTTTAAACAAAATCCTGGACTGGATTTTTTGTTATCTGGGCCTGAACTATCCACCTCTGTTAATATATGAGGGTAATATATCCTATAACATTTTAAGCCGCCAATAAATATAGCTGAATGACTGAAGGGGTAAATGTGCCGGTGTCCCCTTAGCGATCATTTTATTACATACTTATAGCTGAACGGCACCCCTTATGGGTCAGTGAGGCCCAGAAGGAGATTTCAGTGAATCAGAACGGGGTTCATCTGTTGCATCCTGTAGCACACTGATCAAATTTCAGTCTGATTGCTGGCAGTGGCCTCTTTACCAAAGAAGAGAAATGAACAGAGGAGATTAAACGTGAGATGTTTGAGCTTGTCTTTCATTTTGGTACAGAGGCAAGGCGGTGCCTTCTGGATGGGACAGGATCATTGTAAATCAGTCATGGAAATTCAAATAAGACTGTAGTGGGGCCTATTGTACATACCCGCTCATGGTATTAAACAAAGAGCCATCTGCACGTCTAGGGTTTGACACATGAGGTTAGAAGTTCAAATCCCAGGAGGAGCCCTCACTGCTGTTCCCATTAATCACGATGCTTAACGTCTTCGGTGAAATTATCCAGCACTGTGTAAATGGAATTTAAAATGCTGAACCGTGTTAGTCATTCGTTCTCAAATCAAGGTAGCATTTAGTTAGAGCATGTGTAAGGCAGCCTATGGAGTGAGACAGTGTTTCTCAAACCATTTTTGCTCCCTCCCAGCTGTGGTGTTCTTGATTGGCTGGGAGCCGGGAGGGAGCAAAAACTTGGACTGACTGAAGGTCCCTGAGGACTGGGTTGAGGGACACTGGCGTAAGACAAACAGGACATTCAGATGCCCTCAGAAAATGAAGCCATTGGTCAATCAGAGTCACAAGGTCATCTGAGTGGCATGGGTGTGGACCATAGAGAATAGAACATGCAAGCTGGTCTTACTGAAGGCTTCATTTGTCTAGCTGGTGGGGGGGGGGGGGGGCGCAGCACAGCAGTTAGCCTCTGGGTTGCACTACTTCTAGTTGACGTCTGCCTCTTCTCTCTGGCCCGCCCCCTAGGGGATCCCCGAACAATGGGCGCGGCTCCTCCAGACCTCCAACATCACCAAGCTGGAGCAGAAGAAGAATCCGCAGGCCGTGCTGGACGTGCTCAAGTTCTACGACTCTAAAGAGACAGTCAACAACCAGAAGTACATGAGCTTCACGTCCGGAGGTGCGGGAACAAAACAGACATCATTCCTCTATGCCGGCGAACAGTCAATAGTCATTCATTGCAGTACAGCTTATTAATAATATAACGGTTGAGTAGTCCTTGTTTCTGAGCTGTCTAAAGGCATTTTTCATGATCTGTTTCACTTTGGAATAACGACACCCTATAAACAGACAGAAGGCTGAAAACGCCACGTCCTCTGACAAATTAGACTGTGTTTCACTTCACTTTGCAGACAAATCAGCACATGGTTACCTGGCGACCAACACACTGGTAAGTCATCGTCTCCACGGATACCTTGTCTTTAAAGGGCGTGGATTTTCACAATTAAAGGGATTTTGAGGATTACCGATTTATATTATGGACTTACTGATGTACATTGTCGACTTATTTCACTGGTTGTACCATAGCCGCAGGATGAAGGGGGCCTGAAGGTGTCAGTGGGTGGGATCACCGAGCGCCGTCTCCCAGTAGGAGGCGGGTAAAACCAGCTATTGATGGATGGGATGGAAATTGCACTGTCCCCTTGAAGTAAAAATAGACATGCGTCTCCATGGGGATTCCTCGGCGTGTAGTATTGTCCTATAAGCCTTTGTATACTTGTTGCATAAATATGCACGTATATATGTGCGTATGTCTGTGTGCGGTTATTCAGGTCTATTAAATTTAACCGGGCCGAAATGTAAATTCAGCTCCTGTTCAGTTATAAAAACACTGCAGACTCAACTAGCTGATTAATGACTTGGTCTTAATTTATTGCAATAAAACACATATTTATTAATTTATTTTGAGTGTTTTACCTACAGACAGCCTGAAAAAAGTCCCATATGGGGAAGTGAGGCTCTTATTTTTTATTTAAATATGTATTTGCATATATTCAAAGTGGAAATACGGTTGTGTATATTTTCACGTGAAACAGTATAATTATCTAGTCTACGGGAAGCTGAGAGGAAAATGGACTGACTGTGAATTTTTTATTTTTTTTTTTAATCTTTAAAAATGTTTTAAAGAATCGCAGAGCATCAAGTTATTTCATTCGTGGTTATATAAAAACCAAAAGCCCATTTAATCTCCGTGCAAAAAAGCTAAGTCAGCATCAGTCACTCCTGCTACCTGCCGTCTGTGATATATTTGGCACCATTAACAGTATGTCATTTCCTGTAATGCAAGGGTTGGAAAATTCTGTCCTCAGGGGTCTCCATGGACACGTCGGTCATTTGAACCAATCATTAGTTAGATGAGAAGTCACCCAACCTGATGAACCAATCAATTCCTAATTAAAATGTCGCATAAAAAACTGGCAGCCCAGTTGGCCAATGAGGACAGGAGTTCCGCCCCCCCCTTTTTTTTTTTTTTTTTTTGCGGAGCCCACAAGAGTCTATTGGGCTCTCTGTAATGCTGATAGCTGTTCAGGTAAGTCAAGCATTGAAGTAAATATCAAAAGACTTCCTGTGAGTCACACTCTGTCCAGCGTTACGTGGACCATTTTCACGAAAACAATATGTTTCTTTGAACTAAGACGTTGACTATAATTAAGCTAACTCACATGACTAACTGCCCCAACTAGCCCCCAACCTGTTCTCAGTGTCAGTTTGAGGCAGAGCGGGAAAAAACTCAGGAACCCTAAGTCGGTTAGTGATGCTAACACTGTTAGCGATACCCCTGTTGAACTTGTATATCACGGCATAGTCCATTGCAGGTAGCCCAAAGCCGGTCCTTTCATCGCCATATTCTGCTGTCCATTTGTGAGGCACGGTTAAGGCACTTACGGTGACTTTACTGAGGAGGCTCTTTGCTCCAGGCTCTACTGAGTCTGGAGCGAGCAACGTGAACTTGGGAGAACCCGCTGGTTCAACCGTTGCGATGGCGACGTAGCCGAATCCCGGCTTCTTCTTCACGAGTATGCTTCAGAAGCCAGATTGCCAGCATCTTTGTCTTTCCTACTTGCCTGTGTACAGACCTACACGTTCCGAACAGCTGAATAATTAAATGAAATTCAATCTATATACAGTATATTGTATATATTATAGGTATATATTCGATCAGAAGGTTAGTGGTTCAAATCCCGGAACAATTTCACTGTTGGGTCATTGTGCAAGGCCTGCAGTTGCTCTAGGGACGCCGCTTTGGAAAAAAGCATCTTCTATATATATCAAAAAATGACAATGTAAATCTTATCAAGATTAGGTATGACTTTGGACTCAAAGTAGCCTCCATTGTCCATTGTCGCTAAACTGGAAGTGGACTGGAAGCTGGTCTTTACCGTGCTATTAAGTCACTGTGTTTTGTAAACATGTGCTGTGAGGGAGCGCAGTGCTGGGAGCCTGGGCACAGACGTGATGAACGGCAGCAGGACGCGCGACCTTCGGATCAGACAGGAGGAGCTGCACTTCGCAGGGGAAATGATTCAGTTACCTTCTAGTTTGTCTGTGGAAGAGCAAGAGTCAAAATATTTAGCTGCTTTGGGCTGCTTTGCTGGTAATGGAGCAGGATGTGTTTTCTGGTGGGAGACGGGAACGTCGACAGTGGTCGACATTAAAACCGTCTGCGCTGGCGAGCCGATGGGCGAAGTCGCCACAAATGTACATTTCGTGTCCCGTTGCGATCGCAAACAAAGCAATAAATCAGCTGAACGACTGACTCATCAAACCATTCTCTCAGGCCACGCTGCGCTTAACAGACTGCTCAACTCATTATTACATGCGCAACTAATATAAACCAGCATGTTTCCCGATGCAGTTTTCCCAGAAAAAGCTCTTTGCAGAGCTCATCCAGAAAGCCATGATGGTCTGAAACTGTGAGGGAAATTGCCTTAGCATTTGTAGGAACGTATTAGGATTGATTGATGGGAATGTGGAATTATACTGTAATGGTGAAAAATCCCTTTTTTTTCCAGAGATCAGGTATGCAAATACAAGCATCAGACAAGCCTCGATGTTCTTGGGATGGGAGGGTGGAGGTTGTGAGTGTCCATTTTGCTTGTATGTGTTGCTTTCGGTCTGTGTTGAGTAAATCCTGCCATTCTCGACCTTCACATTCAGAACCGACTCCTGTCCTCTGGGCCTCCAGTCAGCCTTAGAACCTGCAACGCTTTATCTGACAAGGTAATACCACACACACTCTGTGCATCTATATATGGAGAAATGCAGTAAAGGTAGTGCCGTCAAATTTCGGAATGTTTGCCCCAGATATTCCAATGCTGAATGGTGGTGTTAAAAAAAAGGATGATTATTTGATGTACTTCTCTGCAGAAGGGTAAATGACAGCTCTGAGGTAGGGGCTTTTAAGAGGTAGGGGCATTTAATGACTGCAGTTCCAAAGAGAACAGTCATCTTTGATCATCTTGCAATGAACATTTCTCTGAACCCAGGAGGAAATAAATGATCCACAAGGTATTAAGTGAGATAATAGAGGTTTATAAATCTGCATGAAAAATACCCCCGTTCCTTACAGGAGATAATGTGAAAATATATTTTTTTAATATGTAGCTCCAGGTGAATGCATGCGAGTGTATTTTATTATTTCACAGATTCTACTGTAGTTCACAGAATTACGGTAAATTTGACCTGAAGGCAGCGCTTCTGCAATGGGGGCTTCAGTGTAGTGCAACGATTGTTTTCTTGCTCTTGTCATACCGATGGTCCAATTGGAAAGCCATCCCGTGAGCACTGGCAGCTGATTGGTTCCTTCTCTCCGCATGCCCCTGCTTCACCATTGAACTTGAAGAACGCGACGTTGTCATTTATCAGCTGCGCTGGGCTCAGCAGCCGTGGTCGACTTTGCTGTCCATTTTGAAGCTAAAACTCTGAAATAAAGATCAATCAAGTGCTTTATTCGCCTGTAAGAAACACCCTCCCTATAAGACGCTGGGTTGGGATCACTGAGGAAACATTAACTTATACGTCCTCAGATTGCCTGATTCTCTGGGCTGGAGTCTGGCCGTAGTCCCAGTGGTCTCTGAATGCCAGCCGGGCAGTTAAACTCAAACCGACGACCAGTTAAACCAGCTCAGCGACTGTGTGGAAAATAAGATGACAAGAGAGGAGTTCTCTGTGGAGTTGGGCGGTGGAAGTTCATACGCGTGGCTGATGCGTGAGGAGCAGCAGATTTGCGTGACGTTCAGCCGGCAGCTGCATCTAGACGCCTGTGTTCGGGGGGGGCATGTTACAGAAGTAATGCAAGTGTGCAACCGAGTCGTGCAAAGGCGAGCTGTGCATGAGCAGATCACATCATCGACAGACAAATGGAGATCACGGTCTCTCTGGACCTTAATAACAAAAGATAATCTTCTGATAAGTGGAGTGAAATTCTCATTCACAAAGTAGCTAAATGACGGATAATTCCCCGTGAATCATCCATCGCTCCCATAGCACCTTCACCAATTAAATGATCTTGTGAAAGATTGGAAAATAACGTGCAATATTTTTTCCTACAAGCAGGATCTCGGTTGAAAGTTGAATGATTTTGATTAAAAATCAAAAATCACAACATGCTACCTTGAGCACCCCCATCCAATTTTACCTATTCCATTATGTATTCAAGTAAATCTGCCAGGGTCTCCTTGCCCCTCCTACACCCTTGACAATAACATAATCACAACAGGAGCATCTCAGGTGTTTCTGCACAGTAACCTACTTGTAATCCAATTCGATTACAGATTTGATTAGGGTTACATTAGCTTTTCCGTTTAAATGCTCTCACAGCCCGAGCCCTGTTGAGCTCGAACACAGACCTAGAGTGACTGACGTGTCAGACTTAAGCTAATGATGGTGAGGAAGAGGAGAGTCGGGCGAGAGTCAGAGAGTCTAAGTGACACTATTTTTCACCTTGAGTCTATTGATTGGGAATCCCAGCAGGCCCTGCTTAAAGCCTGAATTATATATAGAGGAACAACTAGAAGAAAAGGCTTGAGTTTCTGTTGCCTGGGTTCGCCCACTGGATCATATATACTGCCAGGGATGTCACGGAATATGCTTAGAAATGTTAGACACTCCTCTGCTTTACCTTTATCCAGAGGTCAACTGGACAGCTTCCGTGGTATTATGTGAGTGATGCTGATTCAAGCTTCTGTGCTGGGTTGGTCTTCGCCATTATCCCCTGGCTGCAATCGTGGTTTTTTTTTTCTTTCGTGCTCTGGAAATTGTGTCCCGGTTGACGTCAATTGTCCCTCGAACGGGGGTCCTGTTGGCAAATGTGATGTTGAATGCCGGCAGGGTTGTGTTTGGAAAGGATCGTGGTCCTCCCGTGGTTTCCCACTACGCTGCTGGCTGGGATGTATTGGGTAAACATGTTTTGACAGGGAAACTAGGCATCGGTGACTCCAGCATTGTGATGGTTATTGTTTAGCTACAATGAAGGAAACATCGGTATGTTACAGGAACCATAGGCTTTGCTTGAAGCAGTTTACGGATCAGGTACATAATTCTCCCCAATTGTTGTGATGTCGTTCTGTTTCTGGGCATAAGCAGGGTCCTGTCTCTCATGTCACGTCACAAATCTATATTTGATTGGTGGAGCCCTGTCACACGGGATGAAAATGGCCGATGAATCTGCGATTGATTTGGCTTTGCGAGGTCGGGATTACAGGCGACCATTTTGTGACCCGCAGGGTACCAAGACAGCATCAGAGCCCCCATTAGCACCACCTGTGTCGGAGGAGGAGGACGAAGAGGAAGAGGAGGATGAGGAAGAGGACGACAATGAACTTCCGCCGGTCATTGCTCCTCGGCCGGAGCACACCAAATCGGTAAGCCGGGCCACTCTCGCTTTCAGCTAGCAGATCCACACTCACCCCAGTACCCATCACATTTGTGCAGGAAATGCCTAGCTTAAAACATTAAGAGCTGTTAAAAAGAGGTCGAAAGGCAGTGATTTAAGAGGGTCTCCTCTGCATTCAATTTTTATCGGTCGGCACCAGTAACAAGGCCAATTACGTGGTTGGAAAGATCCCCCGGAATTCACACGAGGCACGTGAAGAACTTGAGGAGGAATGTTCCAGGAAATGACCCTTATCTTCTTTCTGACTTCTGCCTCAGGAAGTGGGCTTTTCAGTACGTCGCGTGTCCGAATGGGCTTGTGCGGCTCTCAGCTAAGGTTTCACATCTTTATGAAGGGTAGCACAGCAGGATCTTCTTTCATTCATACCTGCAGTCTTTGGATTATCTAGCCCCTAACTGTCTAGATCACTTGGGTTTGACCCTACGAACGGCCGTTTCCCCTGTCCCAGATCTACACGCGATCCGTCATAGAGCCGGCGGCGCCCGCGGCCCCCGTGAAGGAGGTCACCACCCCCCCGGAGACACAGGGTCCCGAGAACACCTCCACCAGCCTGTACCGGCATACCGACCGGCAGAGGAAGAAGTCCAAGATGACAGACGAGGAGATTCTGGAGCGGCTGAGTATGTCCCCCGCATCCCATGATGTTCTGAGGTCCTGTCCATATTTAAAGTGGACGTCACAACGTACATTCCTGCATGAAAGCTACAGACTTACCTCACTTTGACTTTGTCCTTCAGGAGCCACACACGTTAAATTAGAATCGCTGAGACACGCAGGCTGGCTGCTCATCCTGTAATGATTTACTATTAATGCAATCGGCTCGGTTGACCATTTTGCAGTAGAATTCACACCTTGGCGATTCGAGACCCGCTGCCTGGGATTTATTAACTGGGTCTGGGTCCTGAGCCAAACTTTCAGCGCACTGCTCACGGGGACATCTTGGGGTCAATAAGATAAGTGACTAGCCAAACTAATTAGGTGGCAGAAGCAGGACTTTATAATGAATCTGTAGCGGTGACATCATGGCAGATTGCGTGATTCCGCCCGACCCAACGCCCTGCACCCTATCCTACATAGTGAATTTGGGTGGGTTTTTGATTCACTTGCACTTGTTCTAACGCTCGGCTGGTGTTTCGCCGCCGCTTGGCATCGCTGAACATTCTCCGCTGGCAATGATTGGCTTCACCTTGGCGGGATTCTGCAGCAGAAATATAAAGCACTTGCTCCCAGAATGCCGCGGGCTATAGAGGGCCCCCGGCTGCTGGTTGGCATGAGCCATGATCAGTGGACTCGCGCACAGAGGGGGGGCTTGCCGCGGGGGGAGGGCACCAGCTCTTCCCCCTCCTCATTGGCATGCGCCGGCCTCCCCCCGATCCCGACAAACTGTCTCCCCGCTTCTCTTCCAGGAAGCATCGTCAGCGTGGGCGACCCAAAAAAGAAGTACACGCGTTTCGAGAAAATAGGACAAGGGTAAGTCGCCGTCCCCTCCGAACATCCAGCGGGTGCCTCTTGTCGGGACAGGGCCAGCGTAAGGGAGCAAAAAATGGGACCACAAAGAGAGCAAGAGAACGAGAAGGAACAGGGAAGATAAGGATACGACAAAACTTACCCATGGAATAAATCAGCCAAAGCTGGTTTGCATGCTGCTCTCGCAGCAATAATGCCCTTCAGCTCTGATGTATTGGGCCTTCACGGAACCTGTCGTGGTGTGCTTTTCAGCTCTCAGTCCCAGAATCCTCCTTGTTTGCTAAGGGAGACTAACATAAACAGTGTTAATTCCTTTAAAACTGGCCCATCATTCTCCACAGTGGAGGTTCTAGACCATTTCAACTAGGGCCATTTGTTCTGTTAAGGGGGGCAGATGCATTTGACCTTAATGTCCTCCAAGCAGAGGTGGAAGTTTCAGGTCCAGAAAGTACAAATCCAGACCAGGATTTAGTTTCAACCAACCAGTGGAGTACTCCGTGACTGTGACTCTTTATACTCAACTGGTTGGGTGAAAGTAAATCACGGTCTGGATTTGTACTCTCTGGACCTGACATTTCCATCTCTGCCACCAAGTATTACTTACACTAGATTGCCAGAATTAAGAAGCAAAATTTTGAAAACCACTAAGATATTTATGCAGCACTTTGCAGTCACCTTTTACAGTTTTTACAAATACCGAACTCACACTGAGTTCTGGTTTAGACCGTCTTACTTCCACCAGCTGCATTATTTCTTTCTCTCGTTAACTTTGCTTTTCACCGACCAAAGTGACTCCCCCACGTTAACAGTCTGTCAAGAAAATGTGCTTATGTTCGTGTTTCGCCTGCTTCCAGCGCACAACATTTTAGCCCACATATATAAATATGAATAATAATAATAAGGCATTTCTATCAGACCCAAGTATCATATGTATTTTGGGGGGGCATAAGGGGGGGCACTGCCAATACCCCCCCCCCCCCCCAGAACCGGCCCTGGTTCTCCGTTCTTCGTCTAACTGTCTCACGTTCTCCTCCACGTAAATAATTCCTCCTTGCGCGAAATTAGCACCATCACCCGATTATAATATATCGCTGTTTCATTTAAAGCGAAGAATAAATAGATAACGAGGTTAAATTTAGGCGGGTGGCTCGGGAACGGAAGCAGGTTTTCCGGATTGTCCTGGAAGTTGGACAGTGGCCTCGCATTGTTCTAGAAGCGATGGGGCGTCCCAGCAGGTGCCTGAAAACACGATCAGGACCCCCTTGCACTGATCATTCCAGGAGTTCATAATAGTCCAAGAGTTTTTTTTTTTTTGGTTATTGGTTAGAGGATCTAGCCATATCTGCCAAGGTGGTTCCATTATTTATGAAGGACACAACACTGGGGGTGTAGACTAGCCGGTTATCAGCTAATTCCGACCTGATAGAGACGGTGACGGTTGGTTGGGGGGGGGTTGTACTGTGATACCTGTAGACCCATCGGAGTGTTTCACCTTGCAGTTACCTAGTTACAGGGGACACCCAAGCCGATTACGTTAGATTAAATCAATATAGAATTCTTACATAACAAAAATATGATTCTCACACCAGTTTTAGTCTTGAAAAATACCCCAATTTAGACAATTCCCTTTTCTTCCTGAGTACTATAAGTCAAATTTAAAGTACAGGCTCTGGTCGTAATTTGCGGTCATCACCAACTAGAGTTACAATAGGGTTAAAACCACTCCAAGATACTAAGCTTGCTGTTTTGGAAGTTCTGTAGCTAAACATGAATATGGTCTAATGCTGATTTTTAGGAATGCACAAAGTACACCTCCGGTGAAGTAGAAGGAAACATCTGGCCAGTGCTTCGTGTGAAGAAATTCTTTCCAACAGCAATTTTCCATCTGTGGTCCCGCGTTCATGAATCAGTATTAACATTAAAGGAATCCTTGTGGCTGACCCTATCTATTACCCTCAGAAATTTCTATGCTTGGATCATGTCCATCCTCGGTTGCTTCAAGACGAATAAAGAATTAGCAATTTCGAATTATCCATTTCTCAGGCTTTCCCTTGACCTGCTCCGAAGCAGCAATATCAGTCGACCGCAGTATCCTAGGTGCCAGTGGATTGCAAAACCTTTTTAATTTCATAGATATGTTCAGTGCGTACGATAGACATCTGTGTAAACAGCCAGATCTTTCTCAAAGGACGACGCTGTTACCTCCTGCTGTCAGGGACGGATTATGGGTTGTGTGGGCCCCTGGGCAAAACGTTCGCGAGGCCCCCCCCCCCCCCCACCACAACCACCACAATTCAAGGGCCCTTGGCCAAACGCCCTCCCTATAGGGTCAGGGGCCCTTGTAGGCAGAGGATCAAAGAATGTAGGCCCTCTAAAATAGACAAGCAAAAATACATTGTTGATAAGCGTTGCAAATTGTTTTGGGCTAGGGGCCCCACGGGCCCCCTGCACCCCAAGGGCCCCTGGGCAGCGGCCCCGCTGGCCCGGTCCGTAATCCGTCCATGCCTGCTGTGTTAAGGATCCTGAAGATGGGATCTGAAATGGTGGGGAAGATTTTTAGGACTGATACTGAAGACCTACCAAATCTGCTGATATTTAATTATAGGATTTTTGGGTAAAATTGGGCTCCTTGGCAGCCAGGGATATTTTGTTTTTATGCATCCAATTCATCGGAGTAATCTTTTTGGAAAGATTAGCTGCAAATACAGGAAATTTGAATAAGAAATTTGACTTAGAAAACTTAAGGGTTGATGATTTTCCCCAATTTTCAACCGAGTGCAATGTTTGCAGAGCAATTAAATTTCAGTCTCGAGCTTGGGGGGAGTCTATGATCGAAACGTCCCAAGATCTTCTTTTATCTTGCGGTCGCAGATTGTAGTATCTGCTTTTGGTGCAGTTCAGCAGAGCTAGGAAATTAGATTTCTCGCTACGTGTCTGAGGAACATGGAAGATCCTGCCTGATAACAAAGAAAGACTTAATGGAGTGAGATAGCGGCGTACATTGAAAATTATCGTTCTTATCAGCAGTGTACTGGTGACTGAGTTCCAGAAGTGGGGAAAGGGAGTCGATTGCACTTTAATAACTTTATGACCAAACTAGGCTATGCCATTTTACTGCCAGGATAACAATATGGCAGTGTGCTTTTTCAATAGCTAGATCTGCGTTATACTGGACTGGGGTTAATTCTGCTAGGGGTTCTTTGATTGGAAATCTGATTAATTGGATTCTATGCATCCAAAGGAGGGATGCCGGCATATTTTATACGCATGTCTCCTAACCCTAACCCTAACCCTAACTCACCTAGCAGCGGATGGGTTTAGAATGATAATAGGATAGCAAGGTGGTCACAATTCCATCCAAGATGGCGGATTATTTGGGATGATACTGAGCCACTGTAGCAGATGTTGAAATCTGTATTCCCTGTATTGGGAATTATTCCGGAACTCTAAGGTTCTTAAGGGAAGAATCTACAGTACAAAACACTCCAGATGACCCTTGTTATGGTACCAGGCATCTAACTGTGTGGCGTGAAATCTGACTAAAATATCCGACTCCCATGATGCTTCACTCATTTCTCATTTTATGGGTGTGCGTCTGTGTAAAATATACATTGTTTTGCAAGCTGCTGCCTGGCTCTTCCCTGCTTCTCGATGAAGGGCTTCTTCCTTGCTTGATGAGTCTTCAGTCCTACTTCTAGAAGCCTGTTGAACTCTACCTTCATGCTGTGCACAAATGTAGCGTTATTTTGTCAGACGGATATAGGTTGTATCAGCTAGATGAGGAATAGTGGTTGTTAATAAAATAAAATTGCATTCCAGATCAGTGGAGTATATTTCGTCCAGGTGATTTCTGAAGCTCAGTTCCCTTGGTTTTTGAATCAACCACCAAGTGTTTCACGAGCAAAAGAGGATTCAGCAGACTGTGAGATGCTTTTAAACTGCAAATCACGCTGTAAGTGTTCTGTCAGCTACTGTATTCTCAGAGAAATCCAATAAACGCATCAAACACTCTGAGATCTGTGCTATAGGTCTACAACAGTGCCAGCCCGTTGGCTAAGATTGTCGTGCTGACCCCAAGAATTCATGCATACTACGCAATGGTGTCTTCTTAGCTGGTGAATTAGAGCAATGGATTGGGCCGGTGTTTCTCAACCCGGTTTTCCTTGGACCCAAACACGGCCAACATTTTCCCTCCCAAAAACGTAAACTGTCTGGGGTCCCCGAGGGCCACGTTGAGAAACACCGGATTAGGGGACACTTGTTCATTTGTAGATTGGAATCGTTCTATTGGCCAGATACCTCTGCAATAGGATTTTCTCTAGCCGGTATTGGTGCATACATGAAGATGTGATGTGCGGCTCATTGTCTTAAGCCTTTGGATGGGAAGGTCGCCAGTTTGAGTTTCACCTGAGTAGTGGAATCTCTCTTGGGCCCCCGAGCGAGACCCTCAACCATTCAAAATGCGTCAGTGGCACCGGATAAGTGGGCTGACCCTGGTGCTCAGACCCCAAGCCTCACTCTCAGCTGTACATACAGCCGCGGACCACTTTATATTTTTAAACAAATCTGCGTTTTTAAGTCCTGGTTTAATCCTGGTTCTGCTGGCAGGAGGCTACACTGAGCAGCAGGATGCCTCCAGGTTCAAAATTTCTAAGGCAGTAGTACAGAAGAAGGAGACACTGGTGTGTGTGTGTGTGTGTGTGACCAAATGTCCTCCATTTTTCAGGTCCCTACAAAGGTCTGTGAATGCAGTGCAAAAAGCAAAAACGTCAAAAGTCTTTGTTTAGCTACAAAGGGCTGGGTGGGGGTTAAGGTCCTCATGTTGGGATTAGGGTTTTTTCCATAGAAATGAATGGAGAGTCCCCACAAAGATATAATTGCAAACCTGTGTGTGTGTGAGTGTGTGCATGGGCGTAAATTACAGGGGGGGATGGGGAGGTTGTTGCCCCCCCCAATAAATCAAAACTAGCTAATACAACTCCCCCAATAATCATGTTTCACCTCGACCCCCCCAATGTTCCAGCCAAAGTTACACCCTTGTGTGTGTGTGTGTGTGTGTGTGTGTGTGTGAGTGTGCGAAAGGAGGAGATGGGATGTGTGAAAAGAAGAATTCCAGTGTACTTGTGCCAATGGCAAAGGATCATTTCATTCAAAGAGCACAGAATATAAATTTTGAATTTAAGAATATTTTAATTATTCTTCATGGATCATGGACCCATAATAACTTACAGAGAAGTGAATAAATTTTAAGAACATAATGAAGTTGGGTTTTAGGGCTGGACGTGGAAGGTTGTCATTATGGGATGGGTGAAGTTCTACATGGTGGGCTAAGTAGGTTTTGAGCAGCGAGCGCTTGCACCTCTGAGCTCCACGGCCGAGAAGTAATAGAACCTGCTTCTCTGGTGACTTTATCTGTCGCTGTGGAAACTCAGCGCCGGCATAGTAACCGGCCAAGAGGAGAAACTTTATACGGCTGCTGCCGCGGGAAACTGGGCCAGAGTTCACGTAGCAACATCAAACAGCGGAGCGGGGCGGCCGAGGGCGGCGGGAGAGAGTCAGCGGCTCGGCATGACTCAGAGGTTTACAATAGCGGTGAAAAAGAATCTGCGCGGAGAAGCAGCCAAGGCGGAGCGAAGGGAGGCTTTTAGCAGATTGCCTTGGCCCGGCTTCTGGCCATCTTCAGGTCGACGTGAGCGCGCATTCAGGTGACCGAGGGATCGGACTTCAGCGGGTCTTTCTGCGGCCCAGTTAGGGAGCCAGGGAGCTGTCGGGCATCTCGGAGATGCATGTTTTGTGTCAGTTAATGCTGGCCGGTTTCTCAGAAAAGTACCATGAATTCCCCCACCAGGCGGCACAGCAGAGCACCGAGTCGGACAACACTGCCACCTAGTGACAGCATTGGTTAATAGTCAGTGCGTGTTATATAAAAGTTATTTATAAGGAGTGTGTGATAGGCCAGAGGCTAAGCTCCAGAAGTGGCCAATCGCTTCTGATTGTTTCCGAAGGAAAGATAAAATATGTTTCTACTTTAAACTCGGTGGACTATTCAGATACATGCTCATGTAATCGATCATTGCTGGTCTTGATATACAGGAAACAAATCGCATACGTCGATTCTTCTGAAATATAACCAATTGAGAAACAACTTCCATTTGTGAAGATCACATTGTCAATTAAACAAACAATCCTGGTCTTCCCTGCAGATTGGTATGTAAAACAATGGACAATATCATGATCACTTTAACCGTTATGGCTGCCGTTATTTAAGAAATAAATGCCGTTATTACAAGTTGGGGGACGTCTTATAATCCTGACTGTTGCTTATGTCTTGCAGGGCGTCTGGGACTGTGTATACAGCCATCGATATTGCCACGGGTCAGGAGGTAAGTCTGTTTCCCTGTGTAAATCACTGGGCAAAACATAGCAAGAGATGATTGCGCTCCACAATAGTAGCGAACGATCAACAAGCTAAGACTGTATGAAGCGCTCGCAGAAAGTCTGGTGACGTGAGCTTAATTCTGTAAAAATGTTGCAAATTTATCAGTTCAATAACAAAAGTCCGTCAGCAAGCAATGTTTAACACCTGCACATATCATCCACACAGGCATTTTCTTTTTATTAAGTGTCATAATTTTGTTGACCTTGGCATTGAGTTCTTTTCTTCCCATTTTGCTATTAATTGCTATTGTAGTCACTGGCTCCCAAAGGGATACTTAATACAAACATTTGGTGTTTTACCTTATTGCAAAGGTGTTACTAATTAAAAAGCAGCCAATGAGACTGCTTGTCGATGAACTTTTTAAACTTAGGACAGCTTAGAAATTTTATTTGGGTTTCAGTTTCTTACTGCTTGAAATGAATGTTTTACTAACACTGTTGGTTGTTTCTAATGTGAGACATACAACTCAAAAGACAAAAGACCACTCTAAATTTTTTTCAAAATCTGCATTTAATCTGCATTGTGGTTTAATCCTGGTCCGACTGGCAGAAGGTCACGCTGCGTGGCAGCCTGCTTCCAGGCCCAAAGTGCCTAAGACAGCAGTACAGAAGAACAAGGTGAAGCAGGAGACACTGGGAATAAGCAGAACCCAGTCAGGTAGAGGGCAGAAGCAACTTTCTAATGCCAGTGATGATCGTCAACTTATCCAACAATGCTGCGTAAATCGGAGGATGACCTCAAGTGACCTTCGAAAGGAATGGAAGATGTTAAGTGCAGGTGTGAGGTGCACTGCTAGGACAGTTTGTTTCAGGCTCCTAGAAGCAGGACTGAGGTCCCATAAAGCAAGGAAGAAGCCCTTCAAGGAAGAAGCCCTTCATTAATGAGCAGCAGGGAAGAGCCAGGCTGCAGTTTGCAAAAAAAATGTAGATTTTACACAGACACACAGCCATACATTGAGAAATGAGTGAAACTGAAAATTATGCTGTGGTCTCAATTTTTTTCAAGAGCTCTGTGTGTGTGTGTGTGTGTGTGTGTGTGTGTGTGTGTGTGTGTGTGTGTGTGTGTGTGTGTGTGTGTGTGTGTAAAAAAATCAAGTAATGATTTCTGTTATGACACCCATAAATGTGCAATACTTTTACCGAATTAAACAAGCATTTCCAAGTCATTCCATGGGCACGGTAATTGTAATAGGAAGGCAGTGGCGACATCTAGGCCCACGGAAATAGCTGAAGATGCTATTAGATTAGACCTGGAATTTACTCTGAGGTCATGAGGTGAGAGGATTTCCGGCTGCTATTGCCTGTTCCTCTCACCCTGGGCGACGGCCGAAGCAGGATTCCATCCAGCATAGTGCTGCTTGCTCCAGGAAGCTCCGGCAGCATGTTGCCTCGCTCAGCACCATGGCCCATCCTCCCTCAGGTGGCCATCAAGCAGATGAACCTGCAGCAGCAGCCGAAGAAGGAGCTGATCATCAACGAGATCCTGGTGATGAGGGAAAACAAGAACGCCAACATCGTCAACTACCTGGACAGGTGCGTCCTGCTGCGCTTCTAGCTCTGCCCTGGAATGTCAACGGGTTGGGGTGAAATCTGCATACTAGCATGAGCACAGATCACCATTTGATAGCAGAGTTTCGCAAGTCACGGGGGAGGGGGGCTTTGGTGTTATTCCCTTGAACGTGCTCTATAACCCAAATTGCTAACCGTTAGCTAATGAGTCTTACGTCAGTCTAGATGTGGTATGTTGGAGGTAGGGTTAGATAACGGATGAACTGGCAATATTCTTCAAGGAGTCTTGCCCAGAGATCTTTCACATTGTGTTGTATCTAGGCATCAATACCTTACAATCCACAGATTTGTGATAACTAATAGCTGCTCATCTGGTGTCTGTGCGTGTGTCACTCGTGAAACTTGAGCCAGTGATCATCAGTCTAGCCGTAGGTGTGACGGTGTCACCCTCTCGCTCTCCACAGCTACCTGGTTGGGGATGAGCTATGGGTGGTGATGGAGTACCTTGCCGGAGGTTCCCTCACAGATGTGGTGACTGAAACCTGCATGGACGAAGGCCAGATCGCCGCTGTCTGTCGAGAGGTACGGCACGTGGCTTTCTGCTGGCTGTGATGTTTTCCCTCTTCCTCATTCCGATGTCATACTCAGCTCACAGAGACACTCCCAACACTCTGGGGTATCAATCTGGAACATTACACCTTGGCCAAAGACGGAAATGACAGCTAACGTTTCAAGGAAAACGTTTGTAGAATTCTCTTATTCTGCTGGGGAAACCTTTCTGAGGACGGCCTTAAACTACTAGCAAGAATATCCCAATAAGTGGCATTTGTTAGCCGGATATATTGATCCCATTATTTGTTGCGTGGCTCTGCAGATTAGGAGGCTGTTCCTGTATTCAGAAGGTCTCCAAGCTCAAATAGACTTTGAGGCCCCTCAGCAAGGTCCTTAATCTGGAAAAATAAATAAAATGTACAAAAATGTTAATTACCTTTCTAGGTCAATTTTCATCGTGTACGAACCACATGGGCTTTACCTTCAATTTTCCATCAAGCCATCTGGGTGTCTTTATTTTCTGTGTGCGCACTTTCAGTGGAAGTCACTTCCCTTGCTCTCTCATACCTGGCGTAACTCATGCAGGAAAGGTTTCATGGTTGTCGTCTTCCGTGTCAGTTTGACGCACTCGACTGGGACTTCGACAATTCACGACGGTGTGTCTCCACAGTGCCTTCAGGCTCTGGACTTCCTGCACTCCAACCAGGTCATCCACCGAGACATCAAGAGCGACAACATCCTGCTGGGAATGGATGGCTCCGTGAAACTCAGTGAGTAGCTGTCACAGGCGGACATTCGTGCCCTTCCAGAAATCTCCTGCAAATCCTGTTGCGAGCCTGATGCCCTGGCGAAGTGAGACTTAACGTTGCCTCTCATCCCCGACTCCCTCTCTCTGTTACCGCTTGCAGCCGACTTCGGCTTCTGTGCCCAGATCACCCCCGAACAGAATAAGCGCAGCACTATGGTGGGCACGCCCTACTGGATGGCCCCCGAGGTCGTGACCCGGAAGGCGTACGGCCCCAAGGTGGACATCTGGTCTCTCGGCATCATGGCCATTGAGATGGTGGAGGGTGAACCACCGTATCTGAATGAAAATCCGCTCAGGGTAAGCTCCCCTAGAAAAGCATCACATTAAGACATTCAGCAGCACCTCGGCAAACTCAACAAGTCCGATTTTCCTCAGGCAAAAACGTCCATTCAGCCGTAATATCAATTTGCCACAGAGAAGTTTGACTATCAGTCATTTCTGGGACAAGTCAAATGTGCCTTGAAGGACTCCAGTAAACAAGTCAACATTTTCAAAGCTCTTAGAGGCTTTCAGTCCTGCCAATGTACCAAACGTTGCCAGTGGAGCCAATGAAGTCACCAACGTGGAGTTTATTGTACCAGTTGGGATTTGAAAGCGCACATTAATCTTCAAAAGCCTCACTTCTCTTTTAACTAATCCGGTCTACACACATTGCCAATGGAATAACTGAAGATCTTCAGAGTTGTGAAACCACAATGTCTTGATCGCTTTTGCAGTCCCCGGGGATCCGGTAGCTACACACTGGTGCAGTAAACTTAAAAAAATTCATAGAAAATCACTATACCTTGATTTGTTGGTCTGTGGCCAAAACAGTATTAACGTCACTGGGGGTAGTGAACCGGTCAGCTGAATTCCATTGACAGTGACTCACGTCTACACAGGCCCTGTACCTAATCGCAACCAACGGGACACCTGAGCTCCAGAACCCGGAGAGGCTGTCCTCTGTGTTCCGCGACTTCCTCAACCGGTGCCTGGAGATGGACGTAGACCGGAGAGGCTCCGCTAAGGACCTCTTGCAGGTATGGTCCGTCTCTTTCCTCTCTAGAAGTTTGTCGGGGTTTCCTTTCAAATTGCCGTTCGGCCAAGTCCGGCATCTTTCCCGTTGCACGTTTTTTGTGGGTGGCTAGGAAGAGCATTGTTTCAATGTCCAGAATGCGAGACTAATTTTCCCGTTGCCTCTCATTTACTTGGCAGCACTCATTCCTGAAACTGGCCAAACCACTTTCCAGCCTGACGCCCCTGATCGTAGCTGCAAAGGATGCCATTAAGAATGGCAGCCGTTGAGCCATGCCTCCCCCCCTTCAACGCAAGACCATCGAGGAACTCGTACAGGGCAGCAAAAGGACCAAAATACCCCCAAATGGAAAACGGACCTCTGCACTTTGGGGAATCGAAAAGAGCTCAGGCCTTCATGACACTCATTTGAGTCCTTGAACTCTTGCATCTGTCAGACGTGTTCGTGTGCAGCGGGGGAGCGTGGCATTCGGGGGGGGAAAAATCCTTCAGCTCGTCCTCTGGATTCAGAGAAGGGTTCAAGAAGAAAACAAAACTCTAAAACACCTTTGGTGTACAGAAGAGCCTTTTGTTTAGATAAAGTCTACAGTTTTCTTGTCTCCTCCATCACCCTTCTAACGAAATGGACTATTGGACGTCTTTGCTCACGAGAGACCAACCTTAGAACTACGGAGCCCCCAACAGAGCTACATGATCATGGTCCATACTGTACCTTCTGTCTGAATGTGAAGAAGTGTGTGTGAGTGGGTGCCAACGTATGTGGATGAGAGATAGCTTACCTTTTGTGGAAAAGTTTGGGGAAATCATTCATTTTTATGTTATTGAAGGATATTACTGATCTGGGATCATCAAGCATTTCCGTACGTGTCGCTTGTTTGTTTCGGATCAACCTGAAGGGGACTGTGAAAACAGTTAATAGCAATTTGAAATGGCCAACTATGGGCTCTAAAGCAAACAAGTAATTCTTAGAAATAGGAATTAGGTTCCTCTGCTGATGTAATCAAAATCATAAGCTCCCTGTACAGATGAAGGACGCCAAGGTTGACTGGCGATTGATATACGTTCACAATAAACACCGAGGGGAAGATTCACAGGAGGTTACAAAGTGACACATGGTGGGGTTGGTGTCTTGAAGTTAGCGTAAGGGTGCAGCTTGCGGACGGAGTCTCGCCTGATAACGCGGCGAGTCGTTCTGTCCTTTATCCCCCCGTATTCCAGCCTCGCTATGAAGAGAGCCGTCCAGACCGTGTGGACAGAGACAATTTGAGGTGACACCCTGGTACCTTATTGCATGGAGGCTAATCCTATATGGATGGTAGGCCGAACATGGTCCGTTCCGGCACCCCCCCCCTCCCCGTATTTCCTGTGATGGTAGCCATAGACGCAGAGACCTTGGATACATTTTTTTCCATACTCTTTGTAAAAGAATTTATGCCATCCATGCATGTGAACGTTGGGTGTCGGCGCTAAAAGAAACATACCGCAAACCTACAGCTATGGGCTTATTTTTTTGTAACTCTTATCCTACTCATCGCCTTACCCGGACTTGAATATGCAGATTCAAAAGATCGTAATTCGCACAGACCTTGACAGCATGTGAAATCAACACAGAAATAATAATAACTAAAAGGAAAAAATATGGAAGCGTTGCATGCTAACGACGTACACTCTCAGAGCTTCTACGCTATGCATTTACACATACCTGCCACACGGCATTCCTGCAGGACGTGTTGGCATGCACACACCGGTATCGCAATACGAGTGACTTGGTGCTTGCATTCATCTTTTACTCTGTCGCAACAGGAGAAGGAATGTGGACAGACTCTTTGGTATGTGGGGGTGATTCCGAGTGAGCCGGATGTGTGTTCAGAAGTTAACCTTAAGATGAGATAAAACTTTATTTATCCTGGAGGGAAACTGTTGAACAGATACAACAAGGCTTTCATTCTCCAGCGGTTTAGCCACAAGGCAAACATGCCGTTCTGTATGGGCCGTGGGTCTTTGTGAAAGATGTTGGCAAGATTGTCCCAACAAACCACATCTTCTCGTGCCTCTTGAAGAAAAAAAAACGGGAATAATCTGCCAAAGTCAGTTTTGCACGCAACGGCTCTTTCCTGGACAACTACCATTTGATGCGTTTTCACCAAGATGTAGGAGAACCACGATCTTTCTTTGACAAATTAACATTTACCTTGACGTGAATCAACCCCTAGCTGTTAACGATGATTTCCTGTACAGTCTGACAGGCCGGTTGTAGAAATTGGCGCAACCCTCAAATGGGTCACGGATGTACACGCATGTGTAAGCGTGTCCGAATATTCGCGAAATAAGCGCGTAACTTTTTTATAAGGGGTGCTATTTTTTAAAAGCAATTCTCAGAGCTTAAGTAACCATTCTGTCTCCTCAAAACTGTGTATGGAAACATAAAAGCATTTAGTGTGGGTGTATGTATGTAGGGGTACTGTTTGGGGTTTGGGGTGGGGGGGAGAGGGAAGGGATTCTGGCAACTTATCCTGGGCCAGGATTCAAGTGGTATTATACAACACATTTTTTTGCGGGGGGGGGGGGAGGGGGGGGGGATTTAATACTTCTATGCCTGAGCCCAACTATTCCAAACAGTGCCCCCTATATGTATGTTTGTGTGTGCGCTTTAGGGAGGGGGATAAGCTTGTCATTAACAAACGATTTGATTCTATTAGTGATTTTGTGTGCGTTTTTGTGACTGTATCCTACTTTCGAGACATGAATGACTACTATAAATGACACAACACGAAATGCCTATTTTCCAGCCTGCTATAGTTTTTTTTTTTTAGATCTTGTTCTCCTCCTGAGAACCTGACTGAAAACGTCGGGCGCCTGATTAGAAGCTGTCAAGGAGTTTTTGATACTGCAGGTCAAAATGCTGATTTAGAACGGGGATTTTAATGGCGAAAAATAGCATTTCCATAGTAACGGAGTCCTGCCCTCATGTAAATAGCCTATAAAATCGGCCAATGGCTGGCGGGGCAGTCACGAATCTTCTGATAAAGAATGTGGAGTTAACAAATAATTATTTAAAATGTTTCCTTTTTCCCCAAAAAAGAAACAGAACTACAGAAAAGCTACCAACTCAGAGTTCAGAGGAAAACGTTTACATTTTATTTAACTTTTTTTTCCCCAAAGGGATGAACATTTTATTTTATTTTATTTTTTTTGAAAAAACAGGGTCAAACAGACCTTGGAGCAACTAGGGGTCATGGGCCTCGCTCAGGGGCCCGATGGTAATATCGCTCTGCTGATCCTGGGATTTGTACCAGCGACCCACCGATCACAGGCCCAGCAGCTTAACCCGCTGAGGCACACACTGCCCCCGCTACAAAACCACTATGAATAGTATTGCAGCTCTTCATGCAATAGTCGTAAACAATCTAGAAGACCTCCATTTAACGGGCTCACGATGACCCAAAACGCCAGGCCTCCCTCCACCTTGTCCTCTCGCACGGCATCAATGGTCCTCTACTTGTGACGCCCCAACCCCCCCCCCCCAGGAGAAGGCTTTCCAGTTCCATTAGGATGGACCTACCTCGACCCCACCCTGGACATCAACGCCACGCTGATCCCCAAACCTGCCTTCAGCTACGTGTACTAAGCGGGCCATAAGCGGACCCCCACCCCCACCACCTGGTATGGGGAATACAGGACTGGTGCCGTGTACAATTTCACACAAACCAGCCGCTTGGAAAATTGGAAAAAATCTAAGCTCAGGTAACGGTGTGCAGTCAGCTCCGTGGCATATATTTTTTAACGAATTGGTCCGCTCAAGAAATTATTTAAAAATATGTACGCCCTCCGAATAGTATAGTATTTTTAGGTGTTTATGGCAGAGTGATGTACAGGGGTGAAAAACAGCAGCAGCAGAGTTATTTATCTGTCGTGACTTGTTCCGGTAACGTGCATGTTAGAGAAAGTAAGATGGTTCACTTCTTTTTCGTTGGTTCAGTTTAATTTCTCTGTGGAAATCTGTCTGGGTTCAATAGTAGAGGTACGAAAAGAAAAAATACCTGCCAAGACAGTGGAAGTCCAACTCCCAACTCTCAGTTCAAAACATTGTTCATTGCTCCTCTGCATTCCTGCTTTTGTTCTCTGAATGTGTATATCTATACATGTGGTGAACTCTTCTAAAAATGTGTATTGATGACAGACTGCGGAAGGGACGCGCATCTGTATAGACGGTGACATTTTGTAACAGCTGGGACATTCCATGAAGCTCAGCACATTTTTTCCATTATTTTACGGCGAGAGAGAGAGAGAGAGAGAGAGAGAGAGAGTGCACGAACGGTGAAAGTGTGAAGCAAGTCATTTGTTTCAAATTGGGTATTTTTAATTGTGACTGAAGCAGCAGATTTTTTTAAACTAAGTTATGCATGGCAGTGTCTTTAGTGTAAAACAAATGGAAAAAAAACCCCTAAAGTTTGGGAAATGAAATGAAATAAAATTGAAGAAAAAAAAACCTCTAATCAATAACGTTTCAAGGGAGACTTTCTTTCTACATGACAGCACGCTGTCCTATTTCTAGCGTGATGTACAAGCATGAGCATACGCACGATTAAATTAGTTTTATTACTAAAAAAAAACACTCAGATGTCAAAACACAGGACAACAGAAGCCTCTATAAGCTGATAATTTCTTCACGATTTCCATTTACACTTTTTTGTTGCTCTTGGTGATGCCGAATAAAGACATTTATTCTTGTATAAGATACAAGATGGCTGAAATACATTAGTTGAATGCACTTGTATAGGAACATGTGAAATTAATAATTTTATGTTGCACGTGCCATTCAATTTCTTAAAAGTTACTGTACAACACTTAAATCACTAAAATCATTAAAATCACTAGTGTAATGTGAAAAGACACAGGTACACTAAGGAAACAGATTGTGATATGTGATGATTTAAAAAAAGTTTAGACACATTACATGATAAAAAAAAATAAAAAAAATCACACAAAGACTATTATATTTACCCTGATAAAATCCTATCCGGGAACTCACAGTTGTCAAATACACTTTTGCAATATCCTTAACTTCCCAACTAGGTCCTAATTGCAAATTTCTCCTCATGCACAGAATGTAGGTTTGGTGTCCTGAAGTGAAGACATCAACTCAACATGGGTGAATTTTTGGCTGATTTGGGGGGGGGGGGGGTGAGGGTGGAGATTTCTTGCACAGTTTTTTTAGCACCTTTTTACTCTTCACTTTTACAGTTTGAACCTTGCATTTCCAGGTTGATGCCTTGATTAGTAATGAGGTCACCATTGGCTATGCTCTGATGCAGTGGTTCTCAAGCTCGGCCCTTGGGCCCCACTGCCCTGCTCGTTTTCCTGCTATCCCTGCCCCACACACAAGTCCCAACTGTCTTTCAGCTTCTAATCGACTGAACACACCTGATCCAGGTAAATCAGCAGTGTGTGGGGCAGGGAGAGCTGGAGAACAAGCAGGGCAGAGGGGCCCGAGGACCGGGTTTCAGAACCACTGGTTTAAGCCAACTGATCACACTGAAGGTATGGAGAAAAAAAAACTTCACCAATCAGGGATTGCGTGGGGGTCAGAGTCACATGCTGGTCAGCTGGGTGGAAGTAATGACTCTCAGACTGAGAATGCCAGTCGTCTTCTGGTCTTTCCTGCTCAGCTGCAGCTTCAACTGATCGTCTACCTCGCCTTTGGTGTTGGGCAAGGCCACCTGACCTATAAACTCATCCTGTACATCATTGCTGTTCCACACCTGGTGATACAAATTATTACATAACAGATTTTCTCTTAACACAACTGTTTTCCAATTAATCTCATCAAGACCAACATATGCCGTTAATTTACTTGCTGGGTGCCGTTTGCATACCCTATAGCTTGCCTGTGCAACTAGCTATTTACTAAATATCTTGCCAAAGAGTCCAATAACCCTGAACGGGTGTTGGTTTGACATCCAAAATCACAAAGATTGCTCTCACCTCAATAACAATTGGTTTGCCGGGTTTCTTTCTATAGAAGATGGCTGAGATGTTGAAGACTGGGTCCAGGGTGTCCTTAATTACTCCAGACTGGACGGTACGTCCCTCGCAGTGGATGATCAAATAGAGATCAATACCTACAGGCCCGGAAAGTCAAGAATGCACAAAAATCCCTAAGATATCAAAAAGCCATGCTGCCTATTTATACCAATCATCTACTTCCCCTTTTGCGCCACCAATTTTGTTATGAGGGTCAAGCATCTCACACGTAAGATTTTTATGAGAATGCAGGTGAAGGGGGACACAGAGCGCATCATCCGCAGTACTGCGATTCGCGAATTCACATAGCCGCGGAAATTTCAATGGAACCGGACTTGTATGCATTCGCGATTTTTTTCGCGCAGCTGCAAAATCCTCGAAAAACCCTACAGAAGTGTTTATGTTTAATTCCCGTAGTAATTTAGAAGTTTTCATGCTTTTAAGTGTAAAACTGGTAAGAAACTTAGTTAATGAAGATTCTACTGTGTTTTTGGGGAAAGTTCAAGACATACAAACTAAATCAGTTTAAAAATTACTTTAAAACGTGGCTTTGTTATGGAAACGATCCTTTTTTTA